>NC_056726.1:1994045497-1994345497 GCF_019279795.1 Protopterus annectens | reverse complement strand
ATAAGTGATGCTACCTTTAGCACTCACTAACTGATGCATAGGTGGATCATCAATACTCTTATGGATCTTCGGATTCCCAAACAACACTGGAATTCGAGGTGTGGAAACCGAAATGAAATTGTACACATCCAGGTCCAACAAACCATTAATAAACATATCCTCAAAATAAGACCGGACTCAGCTCATACTTAAATTCAGTTCATTCTTTGATACTTCCCTATAGGTATCAGAAGATAGTATAGCCAACATCTTGTCGATGTAATCGTCCAAATCCATAGCCACCAAACCACCCCCCTTATCAGGTTGCATAAGTCTCACTGATGAGGAACATAGGACATCCAACAGGTCCTTCTCATTCTTAGTACTGTTGAATTGAGCTGGACATTTAGAATTAAGTAGGAACTGGATGTCCAGATCACACATTTGTTCAAACACACCCACTGAAGGGAGGAGCAGTGGGTTATATGTACTTGGGATATGATAAGGATTCCTGGACTGAGCTGAGCTTCCCAACAAAAGAGACAAATTCAACTTTCTCATAAACAATTTAAGGTCCAGAATGGATCTGTCCACACTGGCTCTCCTTGAAGGTACAAATGGCAACCCCTTGGCTAAAATATCCACCAAGGGTTGTGAAAAAACAAAATGGGAGTAGTTGTAGATTCTGAAATCTCTCCCCGTGTTGAAAACAACTTCAAACAGCTTGACCAGGGGGAGTGGGGAAACCTCAACATCACTCATTAGTTTCTCCTGGTTTTGTACCTGTTCCTCATCTTCCGACTCGATGTCTGTTGTGGTGACGAGGCATGAGCTTGAAAATTTGCCCCGTCGGAATCAGGTGCTGACTGGATCTGAGTGGAGTTGGAACCACCGTGATGTCCCCCTCATCCGGGATCTCCTGGCTAGATCTCCTGTTGGTAACCCCTGCTTCTTGGTCTTGGGGCTGGATTTGTGGCCCAACTCCTGGGGACCAATCCGAACAGCTGATGGCTCGTCTACTAGCCCCTATGAAAATCACTTGGGACTTAGGGGGTCTCGGACAGGCTACCCCATCCTTATAAGCCTGCATGTCTCTTTGAAGTTTCTTAATTTTAGTTGAGGTAATTTTGGATATATGCTGGTCAATACTGGTATATATCCTTTCATATTCATATCAATACCTCAAAAAGTGAATATCCGATTTAATCTCATCAAGGGATGATAATTCCCTAGTTAAAAGATTAATCGATTCCTGATAATGTGTACTGATCAAGTTCACCAATTCACCCCCATGTCTATCAAATAATACCAGGAGGTCCTGATGGAACTTAGAGCCCTCCTCCAACCCAGTTGGATATTGCCAGGAGCAAAGTCCTTTCGGAACAATCTTTGCCTGACGGCATTCACTGAAATAAGACACCTCCAATTGCAATTTCCTCAATTTAAGTAACTTCTGATCGAACAAATTGAGCTTAAATGACAAATTGGAACTCTCATTAGAAGACAGCTCAAAGTTGGCATGATCATTGCTAAGGTTAAAACAGAATGGCCGACTCAGCCATTCATTCAAGTTAAGGTCCACATACCCTCTCCTCGTGCCCTCCACATCACCAATACTCTGCACTGGGGCACCAACATCACCATGAGGACTGAAGATGCCTTCTGTTAAACCTCTAGTTACTCCTTCACGCTCCTGCCTCAGTTGACAGGGAAGCAAATTGGAATCTGCTCCTGACTCAACGACAACTCCACTGGCTGGAACCAATTCTGATGACCCAGTCAGCTGGACTCTGGGGGGGTCGTGTTACAACAGAAAGATGTCCGGCTCCTGTTTGTGCACATTGCGATAAACCATCCCCTCATTGGGATAATTGGTCAACCTTATCAGTTAAAAGGTTGATCAGCATAGTCAAGTCGCCTGGTTCCGACATACCCTGGCATCTGGTGCAGCGGTAGACATCAAGAAACTTATAAACAACCCAAAGAAACAAAAAGACAAACTTGAAAAAATGACCGCTGACTCGTAACCACACCAGCGATATCCTAAGCCGAACAAACAAAGCTTTTCGTCGGCGCTCTGCACCAACTTCATCAGAATAAACAAAATTCGTGCCATTGCACTTTATCCATTAATATACAATGACCTAAAAGAATACGCCTCCCTCCTTCCATTCAGATTAAAGGCACCGATACGAACAATAATAGAAATAACATTACAACTATTCCCTAAACTACCAAAATACATATATTCTGACTGACATCGAAAATATCTAGAATGCAAATGACATATTAATACAAATGAAGATGTTATAAATCTAATAATTTAAGCTTATGATAAAAAATATATAAAATGTAAGTATATGCATCTAAAATGCTGTCAATTTGGTTCTAATCACAAAGGTAAAACCCGTTCATCAATAAATATTGACTGTCACTTATATAACATTAAGAATTACATAAAATTTATAAAATAAAATATAATATAAACCAAAAAAGTTAACAGGTAGGGGGACATTGCCCAGCTCGACTCTGATTACTAAGTTGAGCAGAAAACATAGGCTAAAAACCTGATAACATGATACCATAATAGCTAACAAACCCCCAGCACTGAAAATGAATCAACAGGTACAGACAAAACTGAAACTAAAACTGCATTGAGGGATGACATCCTCTCCTCAGTACAAAAACCTCACCTCGCTAGACTTATCAGTTTTAAATAACAACTGACAGATGTGCTATTGAGGCCAGGAAAATTGTAAGCTTCCAGCCTCAACTGCCACATGAGTTCCCTATACTCCAATCTGAGCAATTCAGGACCCCCACCCCATTCCCGGGACATAACTGATCAATCACTGATTAAGTAAACTCATGACCTGAATTATCATGTAGGTGCATTGCCAGGGCGTTGTCCATCCTCTCTTTCTTTATGGCATATAAATGTTCGTACATCCGATCCTGTAACTTCCTGCAGGTCTTGCCAATATAAAAACCGGGACAGGATGAACATTGAGCCAGATAAACTACCCGGTTACTGGCACAATTATATCTCCCATTGATAAGGAAGTTTCAATAGTTCAACCGATTTCCTGAAATTCACTTCAACTTTTGATTTGGAAAGGATAACCTATTTAGATGTGGATCTGGCCAAGGACAGGGGTAGGAGTCGGTTTTCAGCTAAAATCCATTGGAAGCCAACTTTTTCAAACTCCTATTTACATTTTGATAGTGATCATCTGGTCCACCAAAAGAGAGCTATAATTAAGGGCCGTTGAGGGCTTGCAACGTTAAAAGCACCACTCTCATCTCCAGGACATTTATGTGCAGATGGTATTCTATGGGTTGCCACGTCCCGTGGACCATCCTGCCCTGATAATGCCCCCCCCACCCGATCAGAGAGGCATCCGTAGTGACTGTGGCAACTGGAGGAGGGGGAACAAAGGGTCGGCCCTGATGAAAAAGAGGGGAAGATATCCACCAATTCAGATGAGTTCTGCACGACTGTGTGACTAAGATTTCGTGCCTCATCAGGAGACTGTGGTACGACCACTGTGTGAATAGCATCCACTGCAGAAGACGCATGTGGAAGCGAGCCAGTGGTAGAAGAACAATGGCCACAGCCATAAGACCTAGAACCTTCAGTATAAATCTGGCTTTGACCTTGTTGATCTGCAATAGAATCCGAACGAAATTTTGGATGTCCAGAATTCTTTGATCTGTTAGTTTGGCTAACATTTTGACGGTGTTTAATTCTGCGCCTATAAAGGTGATAGATTGGCAAGGCAACAGAGAAGATTTTTCGAAATTTACTGAAATTCCCAAACTCCTGCAAAGCTGCAGAGTGTAGTCTCTGGTCTGAAGAAGCTGACACCTGGTGGTGGCGGAGAGGAGCCAGTCGTCCAAATAAGGAAACACCTGGAATCCTTGACGTCTCAGATGAGCTGTGACCACTGCCATGCATTTGGTAAACACTCTGGGGCCTGAAGTGAGGCCAAAGGGCAGGGCTCTGAATTGGTAATGGTAAGGGGTTGGGAGGATGGCCTAATGGTTAAGGTGTTTGCCTTACAAACACAAGATATAGGGTTTGATTCTGGGGATAATTAATAGGCTTTAAATGGCTCGCAAAAGCAGTTAGCCTAGTACTAACTAATCTATGAATCTGAATACTGGTCCCTAGCGAAGCGGAGAAACCTTCTGGAGCGCCTGTGAATCTTTATGTGATAGTACGCGTCCTGAAGGTCTATAGAGCACATCCAGTTGTCCTTGCCCAGAAAGGGCAGAATGGACTGAAGCGTGACCATCCGGAATCTTGCCTTCTTGACAAATCTGTTTAGACTGCTCAGGTCTAATATTGGTCTCCAATCTCCCGTCCTTTTGGGGACCAAAAGAATCTCAGTAGACGCCGGATCCTACCTGGTCTGCCGGCACAGTCTGGACGGCTCTTTTTCCTAGGAGCTTTGAAACCTCCTGTTCTGCCAAATCCCTTTGACCGGGTGAGATGTCTGGAAGGGATTGTTGAGGTACGGGATACCTTTCAAGGGGGATTTTGTAACCCTCGGATATGATCGACTGTACCCACATATCTTGTGAGAGGGAATGCCAGGCTACTGGGTACAGCGAAATCCTTCCCCCGACTGCCTCCAAGGGTGGACAGTCGGGCAACACCTCAGGGATGCTGAAAGGGCTTCTCAGGAAGAGACTCCCTGTTGCCCTGGTTCTGAGGACCCCCCCTGCCTCTAGGGCGGCGTCTATTATTGTTACTCCCTGCCTCTGGGGGTAAACTGACCACGTGTGTCCGGCTCCTTGGGCTTTGCGGAACCACATCTTCCCTCCCTTCTGACCCTTGGGATATGGTCTAGAAGGGGTGGAAAAATGGACTCCAACGGCAGAAAGAGTTTTACCATCCTGCTCACACCTGGTCAAGGTATCCTTCACCTGAGGTCCGAACAAAGCCGAACCATCAAAGGGGGTATTAGTGAAGGACGCCTTAAAGGGGTCCGCAAAATTACAAAGCCGCATCCAGGCTTGGCGTCTAAGAGCAACTCCTGTGCCTGCGGCCCTGCTCGCTCCATTGGCCGCATAGGATATGAGCCGCATGGAGGAGTTGGATAGGGAATTCAGGATTGCTAGCTGTGAGGCAATCTTTTCTTGAGCCCCAGCAGCAGAAGGATCCTGGACCACTTCACCCAGTTCCTTGAGAATATCTCTTTGAAGCCTGGTGAAGTGACAAAGGTAGTTCAGCGAACGCATAGCAAAGGTCGCTGAAGAAAACATCCGCTTTCCATACCTGTCCATGGTCCTAGAATCCTTGTTAGGAGGATGGACAAGTACTGAAGGATCCGCCAGTTCCTTCTTAGTGGCCGCCACCACCATAGCATCCACAGAGACGCCCTTGGAAAGAAACTGTTTGTCCATAGGGGCCGTAATAAACTTGGATGGTCTCCTGGGGACAGGTTCCACAGAATCTGGAGCCGCCCACGCCTTCCGAGCCACTACCTGCATAAGTGGGTCGAAAGGCGGAGACACCCAGGAGGTGGAGGGTCGGGATCCAAAAGCCTCCAGGTATACCGACTCATCCTCGGAGGGATCAATGGATGGCCAATTCCCCCTCTGTTTGAGGAGCTCAAGGATGTCTGAAAAGGAGACATCCTCAGAGGGGATCGTGGGAACCCTCCGACTCATCTAAGTCGGTATCAGATGTAGTAGACTCGGGGGAGTCTGTGTGTTTCCTCTTACACGTCCTCTTCCGAGGGGTTCACCTGCCGGATCAGGAGAAACTTCGGAAGAGGAGGAAATTCCCAATGGGGAAACCTGGGGCGATGGATCCCTGGGCCTGAGAGCAAGAGGCTGGCAAGAGGTGTCTACAGGCACCGAAGAGGGAGGAGCTAGAGGGATGGACCGTTGACCTGGCTCAGTAGCCAGGACACTCCTCATCACCTCAAAGGCTCCCCTCCCCGGGAGGCCGGAATATCCCCGATCCGAGGATACAGGAATTCCCGGCTCCACTGAGAGGGAAGGCTCCGAGGCCGATGTCGGTGCCGAGCTTACCAAAGCCGAAGCCCCGAGAGGGAGAGCGGGGTCGGACAAGGGTCCGATGCCACTAGCCCCCTCGGAGCCGACAAGGGAAACCCGATGACCGGATCCCTCCAAGGAAGGCCTCAAGGAGGAGATCGGAGCCGAGGACGATGGAGCCGAAGGATGTATCGGCTCCGGCGCCGAAACAGTCGCTGTCCCGAGAAGCTCTGGCTCCGAACTCTGGTGTGGAGTCGGAGGAGGAAGTTCAAGGGGTGAAACAATAGCCGAAGTCTGCTGAGACGGGCTATGGAGCATTTGGGCCAGTGCCTGCGACTTCAACAGCCTGCTTACCACCCTCTCTAAGTCGTGGTCAGACAGCCTGGAAGATCTCGAAGATCGGCTCCGATGGCTCCGCTTCGACAAAAGAGGAGACCCCGGAGCCGAGTGGATACTCTGCAATGAAGGGGACTGAGATCTCTTTCGGGACGAAGCCATCGGAGCCGAAGTCCCCTGAATTCCAGATGGAGCCGAAGGTTTCTCGGCTCCGATGCTGGATAAGGTGTCGGCTCCAGCTGGAGCCGACAAGGCCACAGTAGACCGGGTGTCGGAACCGATCGGTGCCGAACCCACTACTTTGGAAGTAGATAGATCGGTTCCAGCCGGAGCCGATCTCGGCTCCGACGGAGCCGGAGCCACCGGAGGAGGCTTGGATACTGTAGCCTGAACCTTCGGTGGCTTAGAAGGTTTACCAGACCCTGTTTTAGAGGGAGAACCTTCTGGCTTAAGTAAGCCACGGAGGATTAACTTATTCCTCCGTTCCTGCAGGACTCTCTGGCTAAAAGAGTGACACAAAGCACAGGAGTCCTGCAGGTGCAAAGGCCCCAGGCAGTAAACACAAGAAGTGTGACCGTCTGTCAGAGACATTTTCTGACAGCACGAGTCACACTTCTTGAAGCCTGAGACCTTGCCTTCCTTTGACATTTTTCTAAGGAAGAAGTCACACACAAACCCCAACAAACACACACAATTAATCCCCTAACACACACACACAGGTAGGGATTAACCAATGGGGTCTAGGCCTAACTAAACTTTTATACAATTACCAAGGGAATTTAAAAGTTTTGAATTATAAGGGAATAGGGTGGGCTGTAAACACACTACAGACTATGAAAGTGGAAACAAGGGGGAAATAAATCCCTAACTAAGCTTTTTTCTCTTTTGACAAAAAATTACTTTCCTCAGCTGGCAAAGGAGACCTCTTTCGCTAAGCGGCAAACGAGATCTGAGGTAGTTTCGCCTTGCATCATGGGATATAGGGTTGCCTCGAGCTGGTAAAAGGAGTTCTCAAGCTAAAGCAAGTGCTGAGTTGGAGCCGAGGATCGGCTCCGGACCCATCCAGCAAGAATGAAGGCGAGATTGACAACTTAACATTGTTCAAATGTAACATGTGCAGGTTCTGCAGATATGTCAAAGCAGGCACAGCTTTCTTGATTAGGGACAAGAAGTTCCTTATCAATGGGAGATATAATTGTGCCAGTAACCAGGTGGTTTATCTGGCTCAATGTTCATCCTGTCCCGGTTATTATATTGGCAAGACTGGCAGGAAGTTACAGGATCGGATGTATGAACATTTATATGCCATAAAGAAGGAGAGGATAGACAACGCCCTGGCAATGCACATACATGATAATCTAGGTCATGAGTTTACTTTCTCGGTAATTGATCAATTATGTCCCGGGAATAGGGGGGTCCTGAATCACTCAGATTGGAGTGTAGGGAACTCATGTGGCAGTTGAGGCTGAAGGCTTACCATTTTCCTGGCCTCAATAGCATGTTATCTATCAGTTGTTATTTAAAACTGAGAAGTCTAACGAGGTGAGGTTTTTGTACTGAGGAGAGGATGTCATCCCTCAATGCAGTTTTAGTTTCAGTTTTGTCTGTATCTGTTGATTCATTTTCAGCACTGGGGATTTGTTAGTTATTATGGTATCATGTTATCAGGTTTTTAGCCTGTTTCTGCTCAACTTAGTAATATGTTCGGGTCTTCAGAGTCGAGCTGGGCAATGTCCCCCTACCTGTTAACTTTTTTGGTTTATATTATATTTTATTGTATAAATTTTGTGTAATTCTTAATGTTATATAAGTGACAGTCCATATTTATTGATGAACGGGTTTTACCTTTGTGTTTATTACCAAATTGACAGCATTTTAGATGCATATACTTATATTTTATATATTTTTTATCATTAGCTTAAATTATTAGATTTATAACATCTTCGTTTGTATTAATATGTCATTTGCATTCTAGATATTTTCGATGTCAGTCAGAATATATATATTTTGGTAGTTTAGGGAATAGTTGTAATGTTATTTCTATTATTGTTTGTATCGGTGCCTTTAATCTGAATGGAGGGGGGGGTGTTCTTTTAGGTCATTGTATATTAATGGATAAAGTGCAATGGCACAAATTTTGTTTATTCTGATGAAGTTGGTGCAGAGCACCGACGAAAAGCTTTGTTTGTTCGGCTTAAAATAAAACGTTCATTTTGCTCATTTTGCTTATTAGCATTCAGCGTTTTTGCCTTTTTGGATTTTGACCACTGAGTCTGTGGATATAGTGGATATTGCTGGTGTGGTTACGAGTCAGCAGTCATTTTTTCAAGTTTGTCCATGTACATCTAACAGGTGAAGGGTATTTCTGCCCTTGTTTTTGAAATTTGGAAAAATATAGAAAAATTGGTGGACTGACTGATATTATTTTCGGAGGCAACGTTTGGTAAAAAGATCAGATTTGTATGTAAGGCGACTCTATCTTTATGAAAAATCAAATATGGCAGTTTGGAAGAGAGTGCTTGCAATTATGAAATTCTCCTACCCAAGATTATAGCCACCAAGAATAAGGTCTTCCATGATAAAAAATTAAGATCTACTTTGGCTGAAGGTTTGAAAGGAGAGTGAACTAGAGCTTGTAAGACCATAGTAAGATCACACAGAGAAGTGGGTTCTTTAAGATCTAAGCAAGAAGGTACCTCTGAGAAAGGCCTTACGTAATTTGGAAGAAGCCAAAGATGAAGAACATTCACCTATGTGGCAAATGGAAATGGCTGGTAACTGTACCGTGACAGTAGAATAGTTTGCTCCATTTTGAAAAATTGAAACAAGGAAGTCAAGAACTGCTAGAATGGGGGCAGTAAAAGGATGCATATTTTTTTGGTGAGTCCAAATGGAGAATCTTTTCCACTTGCTCTTGTAAATCATTCTGGTAGCAACTTTATGTAAACATACCAGAATGTCTTTAACTGAAGTGGAAAGCCTGAAAAGTCTAGCCATCATTGGAACTGAAGAAACCTTACAGTCAATTGGAGGCCTGTCAAATAAGGGTGAGTCTGTCCTGAAGGGTGAGACAGGATGTCTGGACTTGGGTCCAGCTTCCAAAGAGGATGTATCAGGTGAGACCAAAGAAAGGTAAACCAAACTTATTGAGGCCAGAAGGGTGCAATGAGGAATCATTTGCTCTTTAACCTCTGAGCTTTTGGGAGAAATTTGGGAATGAGAGATAGAGGGGAGTAACCATACAGGAGACTGGAGGGCCAAATGTGGACTAGCGTGTCTCTGGTTGACTGCCCCCTAAGGAGGAATCAGGGCAAAAAACTTGCCACAGAGCTCCTCGCTAGCACTCTTCAAGAGAAACCTTGACGAGTGGATGGGAAACAGAAAGTTTACCCCAGGGATCACTTCAGTGGCTGTGCTGGACAGTGGCACAGGGAACTAATCTAAGGGGGCGGCAAAAGCCAACACATTCTGGCTAGGCTTATAAATGCCTTCGGGCAGATAGCCTAGTACCTACCTATGAACCTAGAAGGGGATGCAAAGAGATCACAGCAAAGTTGACCCCATTTGAGGAAGATAAAGTTTGCCACAGACTAGTTTTACAGACCACTCATGGGGCATCAGAAGGGATGCTGCTGAGCCTGTCATTTAGGATGTTGGATTTCTCTGAAATGTGCATTGTTACTAGAAAATGGTTGGAGGAGATCACCCACTGCCAAACTCATATTGATTCTCGACAGAGGGATACAATCTGGTTTCCCCTTGTTTGTTGATGTATCAAACTACAGACATGTTGCCTGTTTGAATTGCAGTCGTCCCTACAGGAAGAAAGCTGTGTAAGGCTTGAAACACTAGGAACACCACTCTCTCATTTCTAGGAGATTTATATACAGATTGGTCTCCTGTGCCACGTGCTTTGAACAACTCGTCCTGAGTAATGCTCTCTCACCCTAACTGGAATGCATCCATGGTCAACGTGGGGAGGGGTGGAGGAAGAATAAATGGATGTCCTTGTTTGATGTCCCTCAAGTGAAGCCACCATGAGAGGGAGTCTTTGCACACCCAAGATAGCTTGATGGGGATGATTCAGAGGATAGCTGTCTAGGGACCATTGTACTGCTAGAGTCCATTGAAGACTCCTCATGTGTAGGCAAACTGAAGGAATCAACGTTATGGTGGCAGCCATTGAACCTAGTGCTTTTTTAACTAATTTGGCAGGTGGTGAAGGGATGGCTAGTATTTTCCTGATATGTAATCTCAAGGACAGAAGTCTGTTTTTATTTAAGAAGGCTACGCAGTTGAGCGGATCTAGATGAATTCCTTTAAAATCTATCTGTTAAACAGGTTGTAGTTGGGACTTTTGATTTATTATGATTCCTAGTATATTTGCTAGGTGAAGCAGATCATTCCTGACTTGGAGGAGTTGATGTAGTCAGGAGACAGTCATCTAGGTAAGGAAACACTCTGAATCTGAGCAGTCTCAGGTGACCCGCTACTACTGCCATCCATTTAGTAACCACCCTGGGTGCTGTGGTGAGACCAAAGGGCACAGCTCTGAATTGATAATGACTAGCTCCCAGCCAGAAGCAGAGAAACCTTCAAGAGCACCCATTCATTTTGATGTGACACTACACATCTTGAAAATCTATTGAGCACATTCAGTCAGTCATCCTTTTGAAGGAGAGGTAAAATGGACTGTACTTTGGCCATATGGAATTTTGAGTTCTTTATGGACTTGTTTAGGAAGGTTAAATCCCGGATTGGTCTCAGGTTCTCTGTCTGTTTCAGCACTGAAAAGAACCTTGAGTAGATTCCGGATCCTGTTTGGTCTGGTGGGACCTTCTGAATGATACTTTTCTCTAGCAGCTTTGTGATTTTTTGTGCTGCTAAGTCCCACTGATTGGGTGGAACATCGGGGAGATTTTTCTTTGGAATGGGAGTTTTGAAAAAGGGAATGTAATATCCTCTGGATATGATCCTTTGCACCCAATGGTCATTTGTAATGGCTAGACAGGCATTTAGGTGCAAGGATATGCACCTGTGACTGCCTCCAGAGAGGGACAGTCGGGGAATTGTTCAGGAGCATTGAAAGGATCTGTCCAAGAAGGAATCTCAAGATCCTTGCCTCTGTGTACCTCCTATGCCACATGAGTGGCATCTACCAAATTGGTTATTTCCCCCTCTACCTCTAGGGGAAAACTCTCCCTGTGAATCCTGGAAAGGACCATGTGACTCCTTGAACCACAATTTCTTACCTCCATGTTGGTTCCTGAAAAACAGTCTTTGTGGGGTAGAGAATTTGATTCCAACAGCAGATGAGGTTTTCCCATCTTTTTCACATCAGGACAGGGTATCTTTTATGGTTGGTCAAAAGAGTCACGATCCATCAAAAGGAGCATTGATGAATGATGCCTTGAAAGGTTCCACAAAGTCACAAAGATGCATCCATGCATGTCTCCTTATGGTAATGCCTAAACTGGCAGGCCTTGAGGAACCCTCAGCAGTGTGAGAGATTAACCTCATGGATGTGTTAGAGATGGATTGTAGGGTGGCCATTCTTGTGGAAAAGTTTTTCTCTTCCTCTTGAGACATGGACCCTGGGGCAGTGTTGGAGAGTTCCTTTAGTAAGTCCCTCTGCAACCTGATAAAGTGGACCAAATAATTCAGCAATTGCAGTGCAACGGCTGCTGATGTGTACACCTGCTTCTCCAGATCTGCCCAATGCCCTAGACTCTGTAGTAGGGGGATGAACAGTGAAGCTGTGTTTGGCTAGCTCCTTCTTCATGGCTGCTGCAATAACCATGGCATCTACAGGGTTACCTTTTATCCAGTGTTGCTTATCGGAAGGGGCACTGAGGATTTTGTCAGCTCTTTTTGGTATAGGCTCCACCATGTCCTGTTCCTTCTATGCCCTATGGGAGACAAGGTCTATAAGGTCATCCTCAGGAGGGTCACTCAAGATGTAGATGGGCCAGACCTGAAGGCTTCCAAGAACACAGTCTCCTCTGTGAAAGGGCTTTAGGTAGACCAGCCTCTTCTTTGGTGCAGGATTTCAAGGATATCTCCAACCGAGACATCATCAGTTGGAGATCTTAGGGACCCTCCCCTTTCATCAAAGTCTGTGTCCTCTGTTAAAGATTCTTTAGAGGAATCTAGGTGCCTCCATTTACACAGTCTCTTTTGAGGGACCTTCTATGTGGGATGTTTTGGGGAGGTGTCAGAAGAGAAAGGGAGCTCCACTGGGAGAAATGCTGAGAAGCTCATAGGGTCTGGCTGTCCCTGAGGTGGAGGATGAGCAGGCTTAGATGCAGAAGTCAGAATAGGGGTAGGATGCAAAGTAGGTAGAGTCAAAGTAATTCTCAGCTGACAGAACACTCTCTCCACCACTTTGAATGCAGAAAGACCTGGCAATGTCCTAGGCAGCCCCTCCAGAACCATAACTCTCACAGCAGACAGACCAGGGTCCTCATGGATCCCATGCCCCAAAGGTGGAGTCTGAGCCAAGCTGTCCAGTGCCAAGGTTCTGAGGGAAAGCAACGGCTCTGAACACTTTGAAGCTCAGGACATTCCCTCGGACCTGAGGCTGACACTTCAGATCTGAGATCCATCATGCTCCAACAAGGTCAGAGCTGATCAGATCAGAGATGTTAATGGAGCCGAGGAAGGAACAGCCATCGGATCTGAAATATCGACTCTGGTAACCTCCTGATCTGAGGGCTCCAAAGCAGGTGGTTGGATCAAAGAAGGAGTTATCAATGGTACAAAGGTAGGATGGTAGCTCACAGATCAGGCGGGGGACAGAGCAGGCAAAACCCCCACTGTATCTGTGTCCTGAGGAATCTCATCATCCTGTCTACTTCCGCTTCAGAAAGACTCTGGGAAGATCTAACAGAGGATGAAGTCAAGTGAGGTCTGGAAGGTTTCTGTGGGGCTCCCTAAAGAAAGGGAGATGTTAAGGTTTGGAGCACAACTTCCAAGGGGGAACCAGCAGCCAGGTGTCACTGAGGAGTCAGTAATGTCTGTGTTGGATCCAAAGGCTTCAGATCCAACAATTTCAAGGTTCTGGCAGGTGATCCATGGTAGCCTTTTTTGCAGACCAGGCAGGAAAGCATTTTCTGTGTTCCCTGTTTCTTAGTGGAGATTTGGGCTCCTTATTCCTTAGAAGATCCAGCTGTAGAGGAAGTAGTCTGAGAGAGAAGACCCTTCAAAGTTAGTTGCAATGATCACTAATGGCTCAGGCACTGAAACCCACACAGATGTCACAATTTACATCTATGTGATTGGGACCTAGACAGTACATGCACTCCCTGTGGGCATCAGAATGTGGGATCTTGGATCCACAGGAAGTGTATTTTTTTAACCCAATTGGCTTGTGAGATTTCTCAAACATAACACAAAATAAGAGAAACTGCAAGTATTATCTATTTTTTATAAAGAAGTAAAGAAGGAAAAGAGAGGGAAAAAGAAAACTACCAACAATGGTAGAGAAGAGTTATACCAGCCAGTATATAGGTGTTCATATGTGTGTACTAGGCTAATTGCCCTGGAGGCTTTACAAGCCTAGCCCATAGGATTACCCTGGCATCGTGCCACCCGACCTTAGTTCCTAGTGCCTCTGTCGAGCACAGCCACTGCAGTGATCCCCGGGGTGAATTTTCTATTTCTCATTCACTCATCAAGATTGCTCTTGAAGAGGGCCAGTGAGGTGCTCTGCTTGACATGTATGGGAAGTCTATTCCATAGCATGGGTAGTCTGTGGGTTATGAACTTGTCCCTCCAGCATGTTCTGTTGATAATGGTAATGAGGATGAGGTCTCTGGAGTGTGTGGTGCAAAGGGATTGGGATTTCTTTAGATTTAGCATTTCTAACAGAGCTGGGTCAGACATGGCTTTGTAAGTCAACCAGAGATTGCCTCTAAGTAGGTGATATGAGACAGAGAATAGTTGGAGTTTTTTGAGTCTGTCCATATAGATCAAGTGTTTAAGACCTAGGAGCCTCTTTGTGAGGTACTTTTGTGGTCTCTACAGTTGTTGCAGGTGTCTAGTGAGGTACATGCCAAATGGGGAATTGTACTCGATGATTGGCCTAATGAGGGAAGAGTAGAGGGAGACAATGACCTCTTTCTTCCTGGATGCAAAACCCTCAGTAATGAGATGTGCTACATAGAAGGACTTCCTGACCACAGTGGCAATGTGGTGATCAAAAGAGAGGTTGCTGTCAACCTGTGTTCCTAGACCTCTTATAACGCCTTCTATGTTCAGTGGACTACCACCGATGTGGTAATTCAAGGGAACAGGGTTTTTCCCAAGGGGGGATGACGATACATTTTTTGGCATTGAGCTTAAGGCCATGGTTCTTGCACCAGTCGTTGGTCTCATTGAGGCCTTTCTGTAGGATGTCAACATCACTTGGGGAATTAATAATAGCGCCCAACTTGCAATCGTCTGCAAACTTTGTAAGTCAGGGTCCCTTCGTGTTGGCCTGGACTTCAGGGAAGTAGATACCAAACAGGAGAGGACCCAGGACTGAACCCTGTGGGACTCCACTCATGACTGGTTGACAGTCTGACTTGGAGTCAGCTACTTTCACACTGTGGGTTCTATCTGTGATCAAAAGATCAAAGATGAGCAGATGAATGAAGTGAAGAGTAACACCAAAAGTCCAAAATAATAACCAAGCACTCTTCACAATGCAAAGCAGTTTTATTCAACAACAAAGCTTTCAGACATGTAGTCCTTCTTCAGTGTTTAAAACATACTAATTCTATATTACGAATAAATACATTATGAATCTTACAAATAGAGTTCATAGAAATTAGACTTAATAGAGAATAAAATAAAACAGGCAGAAAATAAACCATAAAGCAACTTCTAACACATAAAATAAAAATCATGTAATCATTTGTTGTTTCAATTTTAAGATTGGTTTTAAAGTTACTTGTTTATTTAGACCTAGATGTACATCAGCTTGCATGCAAACAATCCATTTATATTCCTTTATATCTAATTTATTAATAATATCCCCACGTCTAATATTAGGTTTTAGATATTCTATAACTCTAAATATAAACTGATGTGGCGTGCCTTGCTCCTGCACATTTCGCTAAAAAATTAGTCTCTACACCCCTACATATGTCAGACTTTTGCTCTATTATCCTGTCCCGTAGTCTCCTAGTTGATTTGCCTACATAAAATCCTGAGCATGAACTCTTTTAAAAACTGAAGAAGGACTACATGTCTGAAAGCTTTGTTGTTGAATAAAACTGCTTTGTGTTATGAAGAGTGCTTGGTTATTATTTTGGACTTTTGGTGTTACTCTTCACTTCATCCATCTGCTCATCTTGTATCTTTTGATTTTTTGGTTGTTTTCTGGTGAGCAGATAGATGCAAATTTTACTGAACGGAATTACTATGACACAGCCTACTAACACACAAATAGGGTCTATGGGAAGGTCCCTGTATTCAATCTTACAATGGGAAAACCCTTTACTAAATCAAACAGAGATTGCTGTGAATGCAGGAGTGGGTATTACTTTGGTAAATACTCAGAGAGAAGAAATTTCTCTCCAAATCCAGTCCCTGGAGCAAAAGGTAAAAGCTTTTAAAAAATGACAATGGCAGCGTTTCAGCTTCCTTGCCTATATAGATTTAGCCATAGTCCCATGAGGACTATGTGTATTAAATATGCCCTCATATGGAAATACCTACCCTGACCTTCTTAAGAAATGGCAAGAACTAAATATCAAGTTGGGTTTAAGTTATATGACATTAATGAATGACTTTTTTGCTAAAATAGAAAGTGAATTGTGCTGTGAAATTGAAACGCTAGAAAAGCAGATATCAGGGTCACCGTTGTTCAATGGACATGTTTCCCTATATGATGATATGCTAACACGTATATCTGACTTTGATAAACAGCTTGAGGGGACAAAAAAGAAGATGTTGCAATGTGACATAAATGATTTTTCTAACGGCCATATTTTTTCATGGCCGAAATGAGGTACTGTAAAGAATTCTGCTACTATAAGTTCTAAGAAGGGTTCTATGTATCAGTTGGATAGTTTTGAACCCTTACCCAATCAGCACAATGTTGCTATGTTATCTGCAACCTCACTGGCTTCTGAGCCGCCATCCATCCAATCACAGAATAAGCAGGACTTCCTGGTGACGCCACCCATACACGGGAATGAAGATGCCTCTGCAGGAGAGAATAATGGTGCAGAGTTGCGCATATCTCCAGGAGCAACAAATCGTTTAATTAAGCAAACTACAGCTAGTTCAACCTCTTCATCTGCTTCTTTTTTGGAGAGGAATTTTTGTATGACTGTCAACCTACCAGAAAAAATACATGTCCGCAAGCCGGGCATACCCAGGGAGCACTCACAGTCATGTGGGAGACCCAGAAACTGACCCGTGACTTGGAGCAGGACAAACAAGAACCGGTAAGTGAAGTATTGACTGAAAATCAAGACAATAACAGTACACACTGTGCTATGAATGGTAAAAGGGATAGTGTATTGAATTTATCTAGTCTTAGGCTTAATGATGCTGATATTTCACTTTTATCACGGGGCATAAAGTTTGTCCCAGCAGGGACGTACAATGCTGTAAGTGCTGTCACTGACCTTAAAGTGTTTGTTGGAAATATGAATTTAAAATGCATTTCTAAGGACTCTAACATGACTGTAAAAAAGTAGCACTTTTATACCAATGGGTGAGCCTGTTATTAATGCTTTTAGTAGCATTTGTGAGAAACAAATTCAGCAATTATATAACCAAAATTATTTTAAAAAGATGTTTACCTTAACAGAATATGAATTTAATTCACTTAGAGCTTTACAAGAAAATGAAGATATTGTTATAAAAGAGGCAGATAAGGGTGGCTCCATTGTTTTAATGCATTTGTGTAACTATATTGCAGCCAAGAATGATTTAGTCTCTGATGTGCAAACTTTTAAAGTTATTTGTGATAAGGAAGTTAATGCAATCATTAGTAAGATTAATATGTGTATTTACGATTTGCAACTTATGAATGATATAGATGTGAACACCTTTAACTATTTTACTGTGGCATGTCCAAATATTCCAGTATTATATGGTTTACCGAAGGAGCATAAATCTCCCCATAATCTACCTATGAGTCCAATCATCTCTGGAAAGGGATGGATAACAGAACCCTTATCAGTTTACCTGCAGGATGTACTAAAAACCTATTTAAAGTTTGTACCAAGTTATATTAAAGATTCAGGTGACTTTTTGATTAAATTACATGATTTGTGGGACAGGAATTTGACTACAGAGTTTTTGTTTGCTATGCTAGATACAAAATCACTATTTACCGTAATTCCTAACACCTATGGTATTGATTGAATTAGGGAAATTCTAATGGAGTATGACGATCATACTGTAAGGGAGGTTGCAACACTTTGTGAACTCTTGGAATTAGTGTTAGAAAATAATATATTTGTTTTTAATAAGCAAATATACCATCAAACATCAGGGGTAGCAATGGGAACTGCTGTGGCAAATACATATGCTAACTTGAATCTCAGTAAGTGGGACGGATTGAGTATTTATGGAGAGAATAACGTGTGCCTATAAAATACTTTTCTATAAATGTTTTGTCGATGACATTTTTTTTAATTTGGGGAGGAAATCGAAATGATTTGAATAATTTTCTTACATACTTAGATCAAACCACTGACTTCTTGAAATTTGAAATGAACGTGTCTGACACTGGGATACATTTTTTGGATGTACGGGTTTTTTTGACTGAGAATGGTCTGGACACCAGCATGTACAAAAAGGATATACACACAAATAAATACCTCCATAAGAATAGTATGCATGGGAGGCATATTTTTAAAGGCGTTACTAAAAGTCAGTACTTATGAGCTAGCAGACTTAATATGAGAACTGACTCATGTGTTAGACAGATGGATGAAATGACTAATGATTTTTAACAAGAGGTTATGATGCTAATGAACTGAATGTAGTTAGAGAGGGTGTGATGATGTTAAGGGAAGGGCAGGCAAAACCCTTATTTTCAGATCAGGTTAACATCAATGGTACACATACACATATGTGCAACCACTGAGGTATTTAATGACTTATAGCAGAGCTAGTGAACCCGTTGAGAGAATTATTAGAGAGAATTAGGATATGCTAAATTCTATACCCGGCGATGAGAAATGGCTATCTGATAAACCCCTGTTTACATATAGGAATTGTGACAGTTTAAAGCAATGGGTATGTTCAAAGACTTTTCCTTGAATAAACAAGGTCATATTGATGTTAGGACTAAAGGAACTGTGCCATGTTATAATTGTTCCTGTTGTTCAAATATTTGCCATTCGAATGAATTTGTACATCCTGTTAGTAAGAGGAGATTTATTTTAACTGTACAGCTACATGCAATACCCCCTTTGTGGTGTACCTGGCGACCTGTACCTTATGCTCAGGATTTTATGTAGGCAAATCAACTAGCAGACTACGGGACAGGATAACAGAGCATAAGTCTGACATACATAGGGGTGTAGAGACTAATTCTTTGGCGAAACTTGTGCAGGAGCAAGGCACACTACATCAATTTATATTTAGAGTTATAGAATATCTAAAACCTAATATTAGACGTGGGGATATTATTAATAAATTAGATATAAGGGAATATGAATGGATTATTTGCATGCAAGCTGATGTAAATCCAGGTCTAAATAAACAAGTAACTTTAAAGCCAATCTTAAAATTGAAACAAACCAAAGCAACACCAAGGGGCAAACAAAAATTCCTGTGGTCCAATCTAAAATACTGAACGCTGATAAAATAAACAACATCCACAGGAACCACACACAGCAGAACTGTGTCTACTTCGAAATTCACAATGTCTCAAACTTCTTAATCAACTGAATGATAACGCGGACTTCAGACGACAGTCCAAAAGCTTTTATTAAAGACTGTAAGCGCTTTCACCATGCTGGCTTCATCAGGCAAACATTTTAAAATCCAGAACATTTAAATAGTTCATTCAACGCCCCCATTGGTAGAAACAAACTCTGACATCACGAATCAAACAGTATTGTTACTAAAAAACCTAATCAAATAACATATACTAAATTAAAAACTATATAAAAACTATATTACAATTTTTAATTAAAAGGTGAATACATCAAAATGCAGTACTGCAAATAGCATAGAAATGATATACCGTTTATGATTTAAAACGAATATCAAAATTTATATTTTATATGAGCATTAACAAAACCTTGAGAGACAGTGGGATACACTTCTCTTGGATGAGAATATTAGTAGTATAGTTGGTCCTCGACCTAAATTTGTCTTTAAGAACAGGAAGAATTTGAGACAGATTCTGTGTCACCATCCTCTCAACAACTTTGAAGGGCGCAATCTATGTGACCAGTATAATACTAGACCATGCCATCATTGTAGACAATGTCAATATATAGACCAAAGGTGCAATTTTTGCACATCCAGTATCAGGTGTTGAGTATACTTTCCACACGGATACCAACTGTCAGAGTGAGAATGTGGTATATCTTGCCAGATGTGCATCATGTGATGCCTTTTACATAGGCAAAACCAACAGAAGGTTCCGGGAACGGATTAGGGAACATATTTACCACATACCAGTAGGTACGGACTCGAATGCATTGGCTGGACATATTAAAGGTATGGATACTACACACGCCTTTTCTTTTTCAGTATTACAGTTTATTAGACCTAATGAATGGGGGGGCGATATTGAGACTTACACTGAAGAATGTGAGCTTACATGGATTGTAAGAACCAGAGCTGATAAGGCCCCCGGCCTGAATGATAAAGCCTCTCTTAGACCCATTCTGCAGAATAGAAGGTTAATTGTTCCCAAAAGAACGTTTGTTTGATGTTTTTTCATTTTATTTTTAATTCAGTGCTGTTTTTATATCCCTTTGAATCTTGTGCCTGTCACACATGCTTTTGGAACTAATTTGAGCCAACGCTCAGTGTTGTCCCCGCATTTTTTGCAGGGTTTGAATGGAGCTTTGAGTGTAGCGAAGCTCTTCAGGTTAATTTTTCAATGAATATATTGTAGTTTAATTATGAATGCTCTGTGATTTAGAAATGATTATTTTTTAGCATCATCAATTGGGCATTATGTTTTGTTAATGCTCATATAAAATATAAATTTTGATATTCGTTTTAAATCATAAATGGTATATCATTTCTATGCTATTTGCAGTACTGCATTTTGATGTATTCACCTTTTAATTAAAAATTGTAATATAGTTTTTATATAGTTTTTAATTTAGTATATGTTATTTAATTAGGTTTTTTAGTAACAATACTATTTGACTGGTGATGTCAGAGTTTGTTTCTACCAATGGGGGCGGTGAATGAACTATTTAAATGTTCTGGATTTTAAAATGTTTGTCTGATGAAGCCAGCACGGTGAAAGCGCTTACAGTCTTTAATAAAAGCTTTTGGACTGTCGTCTGAAGTATGCGTTATCATTCAGTTGATTAAGAAGTTTGAGACATTGTGAATTTCGAAGTAGACACAGTTCTGCTGTGTGTGGTTCCTGTGGATGTTGTTTATTTTATCAGCGTTCAGTATTTTAAAATTGAAACAGCAAATGATTACATGATTTTTATTTTATGTGTTGGAAGTTGCTTTATGGTTTATTTTCTGCCTCTTTTATTTTATCCTCTATTCATTCTAATTGTTATGAACTCTATTTGTAAGATTCATAATGTATTTATTCTTAATATAGAATTAGTATTTTAATTAATGCTATGTGATAGGATGGGCTGTGCTGTGTCATGTGCTTTACTTTAAGTCAATACTTAAATGGAAGATTGTTTTAAACTGTTTTAAACACTGAAGAAGGATTACATGTTTGAAAACTTTGTTGTTGAATAAAACTGCTTTGCATTGTGAAGAGTGCTTGGTTATTATTTTGGTTCTATCTGTGAGCCAGTTTGCAACCTACCTAGTGATATAGGGGTTTATGACTAGCTTAATGAGTTTTTCTATGATTCCTGAGTAGAGAATGGTATCAAAGGCCTTGGCCAGATCAAGGTAGGCTGTATGAACAACCTTGTCTTCATCCACGGCTCTGGTGACTGACTCAAAGAAGTCGACCAAGTTGAGCAGGCATGATCTACCATTCACAAAACCAAACTGTGTAGGATCCAGAGTTTGAAGATTCCCTATATCCTTGTTTATTAGGTCCATGATGATGCATTCCATAGCTTTGCATATCAGACTCATCAGGCTAATGGGGCGATAGTTCCCGGGGTCTGTAGTCACTCCTCTCTTGTGGAGAGGGATGACTGTAGCAGTGCGTCATTCGGTAGGGACAAAGCCTAAGGTGAGGCTGTGATTGAACAGGGCACACAGGTGAGGTCCCAGTTCACTCTGTAGTTCATGTAGAACACAGCCGGGGATATTGTCAAGTCCCACAGAAGCTATATTCTTGGCCTTGGACAGTGCTGTTTTAACCTGTGCAGCAGTAATACTGGGTGCCTGGCAATCTTACTGTTATTGTGTTTGGTCCTTTGGGGGGGGGGGTAAAGTTGGCATTGAATCTTTTGGCCAGTATATTGGCAATATCTGTTGGCTCAGTATAGGAGGTACCATTGTGCAGTAGCTCAGAGCAAATCTGGGTATTGCTGTGGAGATTCTTTACATAACTATAGAAGGCCTTATAGTTGTCTTTACTATCTGCTGCAATTCTGTTTTCATAGCTAGCTTTAGAGGATTTGATGAGGGATCTCAACTTTTTGTTGAGGCTGATAAGTGAGTTTTTCCAGTCTTGGGACTTCACCTTATATAAAAGTTTTATAAAGGCTGGAGAAACCCAAAAATAACAGCAAAAGTTCTTTTACAGGGTAAGGAAGGGTGATAGAAATATATTAAGAATAAAAAAAGTTTAAGTTGTAAATACACTCACGACCCACAAGGAGCTAAGAGAAAAGGAAATCCTGAATTGCTTGAAGAGTGGCAAAAAGGGTCTGAGGTAATCTGAAGGAGAGGAGCATTATGGGTAAGGAAGGAGTTCAAGAGTTGAATCCTAAGCAAAAGAAGCAGTGGAGTTGGATATGAGGTTCAGATCCGAATCCACAGGTTGAGGAATGAATGAAAATGATAACATCAGATCAAAAGTTATGTACTTTCCATAATGATAATTGTCTGTTTTCATCGGGTTCAGCCTGTGGGTTATCACATCTAGCTCAGATCCAAGATGGGCCAATTTTAAAGACTTCAGTCATGGAGCTCTGCCTCCTCTACCCATAATACACTGCTCCCCAACTCTTACCTCAAATTGAGTTTTCCCCTCCCATAAAGCACAAACATTAAGATGTAATACTCTAGACCCATAACCAAGGACGTCAGGATGAAAAGAGAGAAGCCTAAACAGCTTAGCTGCCTACTACCCTGGACAAAATACTTCACAGAAGTGGGACAGGATCATAGAAGGGATGGATGGCTGAATCAGATGGAAAAAGACAACATGGATCTACTGTTATCATAATTATACAACTTTCTTATCCAATGTTGTCTTTTCCATTGAGCTTCAGGCTGTGGGGCAAAGTCCCCAGCTAAGTATCTTCCCAGGGAGGCCCTAGGAAAGAAATTTCTGCAACACGGTGGAATCAAGTGAGGCCCTGGACCTCCAGTGTATATACAGCTTGTAATGGGACACAAAAGTGTGTGTATCTGCCCAAGTAGCCACAGTGCAAATATTATCAATGGAAACTCTTGAGAAAAAAAAGCCATAGAAGTAGTCATCACTCTTGTAGACTGCTTTTTTTGCCTATGAGGTAAGACTTTCCTCTCAAGTGGTACTCAAAGAAAATGCAATCAGAGTCATTTAAATAAAGCAGACTTTGACACTGGTTTGCCCAGCTGGGCCTTAGTAAAGTAAACAATCAGTTGGTAAGGTTTCCTAAAAGTCTTAGTCCTATCCAAATAATATCTCAGCTGTCTGTGAATGTCAACACAATGCAGCAAATACTTTTTCTTAATAAAATTTTGGGAAAAAAACACAGGCAAAGGAATGACCTGATTCAAGGTAGCCTCAGAAGCCACCTTAGGTGAAAAAGTAGGATCAGTTCTAAGACAAACCCTGTCTGTGATAAAATAGATATAGAGGTACCAATGTTGGTCAATGTTATCCAGATGACTGCAAACTGGGCGCCATAATCGACTCTCCAGCCGACACAAGCATCCTCCAAAAGGGCCTCATAGAAACAGACAACTGGTGCCAGAGCCATGGCCTCAAGCTAAATGCCAAAAAGTGTATAGTCATCCCCTTTGGCAAAAACAAAGTGCCCACAAATTACCACATAGGTGGTAATCCATTAAGTACAGAAGAAGTAATTAGGGACCTGGGGACCCAAGTTGATAGCAATCTCTCATTTGACAACCACGTGGCAAAGTGGTTAGAAAAACATTTTATATAGCCCACCTAATCATGAAGGGATTCACATCTAGATCAGGGGAGGTCATCGTGCCTCTTTACTCATCCCTCATCAGGCCCATAATTGAGTACAATGCACCTTTTGTGATGTACCTTACCAGACACCTGCAGCAACTGGAAAGACCCCAAAAGTACCTCACCAAGAGGATCAAAGGGCTCATACAGATGCCATATGCTGCCCGGTTAAAGAAACTCCAGCTCTACTCAGTGGCATACCGCCTGTTCAGAGGCGATCTGTGCCTGACGTATAAAGCCATGTCCAACCCGGAATTAATGGACATGCTGCACCTCGGAAAATCCAAATCCCATCGAGCTACGCGCTCGAGAGACTTGAACCTCAGCACTGAAATAAATAGGACATGCTGGAGGGACAGATTCATAACCCAGAGGATCCCTTCACTCTGGAATAAAATCCCAGTCCAGGTTAGGCAGAGTCCCTCACTGACACTCTTCAAGAGGAATCTTGATGAGCGATCGTAGGTTTACCCCGGGTATCACTTCTGTGTCACTGTTAGACAAAGGCACAGTATACTAATCTCGAAAAAGGGCATAGCAAAATAAATTTAAAATGGGTGGCGAAAGCCAAACACATTCTGGCAAGGCTTATAAATGCCCTAGGGCAGATAGCCTAGTATGAACCTATGAACCTATGAACCAAGGATAAAGCCTGCAGGTCTGACACACATCTGCCCAAAGTCACAGCCATCAAGAAAATGTCCTCCAAGACAGCAGTTTCAAGGAAGCAATAGCTGAAGGTTCAAAAGTAGAGCCAGCAAGAATGTGGAACATAATGGGTAAATTTCAAGGAGAAATGGGATCCTGAATATGAAGCAGTAAGTTGAAAAATCCCTTAAGAAAAGCTTTAGACACCTTCAAGTCTGCTACTGTTGTATTATCTCTGCCAATATGAATGTCTGAAATAGCAGCTAACTAAACCTTAACAGTACAAGAGTTAGACCTAGAGTGAAACAGGTAAGCAGGAAAATCAAAAATGGCATCCAAAGTTGCTGAAAAGGGACCTAAGCCTTTTGAAGAAACCCATATAGCGAAGTTCTTCCATTTGCTAGCACTGACCTTCTTTGTAGATGGTCTCTGAGAGAAGGATAAAATGTGAGCTACTCTATCACAAAGCTTGGGATCTCTGGCTATCAAGGGAATTAGAGAAACCGTGTGGTTACTGTGAGAGTCCTGATGTTGGGCTGGGAAATTGCCACTAGGTGAAAGATCAGATCCAACAGAATCCAGCACCCAGTGGGGGATACTGAAGAAGAAACCTCACCTGTGTCTGAATGATAGGAAAATCCATGGAATGTGTTAAGCAAGACCACGGAGTTGCTAACATCCACTGAGGTACCTTCATGTGGTACATTGCCAGGGGACTAAGCAAATGGCTGTAATCATATGACCTTGAAGCCTCAGAATCAAGGAAGTCTTTAAATAGAAAGGAGAAGACTGGCCTGTGTGCAAAGGGAAGTCACTCTGTCAACAGGAAGTCTTGCTACCTGAGATACCGTGTTTAACTGACAGCCTATGAACTCCAGCACCTTAAATGGTTGAAGGCTGGATTTTTGGTAGTTCACGGTAATCCCTATGGAAAGACACAACTGGAGTAAGGAGTCCTGGGCCCTGACTAAAGATGCCCTTGTGGAGGTGGTGACAAGCCAATTGTCCAGGTAAGGAAAAACATGGAATCTCTGTAGCCTGAGCGAAGCTGCCACCAGTGCCATGCACTCAGTAAATACCTGGGGGGCAGTGGTGAGACTTAAGGGCAGCACTCTGAACTGGTAATGACTGACTCCCAACCAGAAATGCAGATATCTCCTGGACCACCTCATTATCTTTATATGATGTTAAGTGTCCTTGAGATCGATCAAGCATAGCCAGTCATCCTTTCTTAGCAGAGGTAGAATGGACTGCACCATCACCATCTGGAACTTGGTCTGCTTGACAAGCCAGTTCAACTTGCTCAGATCCAACACTGGTCAGATGTCCTTGTTTGCCTTTAGAACCTAAAAGAATCTGGAATAGACCCCGGATACTCACTGGCCTGGTGGGACTTCCTGGATGACTTGATTCGCTAGCAGCTTCTGAATCTTGACAGCTGCATCCTTTCTTTGACAAGGTGAAATATCTGAAAGGTGTTTGGTATTTTATTTTGGTGGAAATATAAATGGAATTGTGGAACCTCTGGATATGACTGTCAACATCCATGCATCCAAGGTGATGGTCTCCCAGGCTTTTAAGTGGAAAGCCAAGTGACCCTTGAATGCCACAACAGCAGGACAGTTGGGCAACCTTTCAGGAATTCTGAAGGGCATTCTAGAAAAATATCTGTGAAAACCCTGGCTTGCTGACCACCTCTGCCATGCAGGTGGCATCTGTACTGGCTCCCCCCGCCACAAGGAGAAGTATCTGCATAAGCATCTTGAAAAGACTGGGGTGCCTTTCAGCAAAATAGACATTTGCCCCCTCTTCTGGTTCCTAAAGAAGGTCCATTCAAGGGTGGTGAAATACAAACTGATGGCAGACAGCATATTCCCATTTTTTTTGCTCCTGGTCAATGTGTCTTTTACCTTCAGTCCAAAAAGAGAGGAGCTGTTAACAAGGGCACTGACAAATGATACCTTAAAGCAGTCAAAAAAATTTCATAATCACATCTAAGATTCCCAGCACATGGCAATGCTGGTGCCAGCTGCTCAAAATGTGCCATAAGCCACTTTAGAATGCAGGTGCACAGACATGTTAGACATAGATTGTAAGGTCAACAACTGTGTCTCCAGGGTCTTTTGAGTCTCTGGAGTTTGCTGTGTCTTAATAACTCTTGAAACGTCAGACACAATGTTGCAATGAAGCCTTTTCAAGTAAGCCAAGTAATTTAAATCTAATAGCACAAAAGTTGCGGATGTGTAGGCACTCTTCCCTAACCTGTCCAATGCCCTTAATTCTCTATTCTGTTGATGGACCAAATAACTCACTTCAGAAATGTGCTTTTTGGGGGCTGCCACCACCATAAAAGCATCAATGGTAGAACCCTTACTTCAAAGCTGTCAGTCCTTAGGAAGGGCCAAGATTTTATCACGTTTCCTCAGTATAGGTTCCACCATATCTGGCTCCCTCCAAGCCCTCAGAGATGACAGGTCAATTAGTGCATCCAGACAGGGAACAACCCAAGATGTAGATGGGTCCACAAGAAAAGCCTCCAAAAATACCAAGTCCTCTGGGGATGGGGCTTTGATAGTCTAACCCCTACCCTGGCAAAGTAAGTCCATCAGAATGCCGAAAGAGGTATCTTTGTGTGTGGGTGGTGAGGACTTCAGGAACCTATCTCCTTCCTCGAGGTCAGTATCCTCAGTGAGGGACTCCTCCATGGAATCCAGATGCTTCCTCTTGCACTGACTCTTGCTGGGACTCTCCTGCACTCAGGAATCTGGGGGGGGGGTGGAAGAGGCAGGAGGCCCTAAATGCAGGGTGGCCTGGTGGCGTGGGCTATTCTGGAACCTACTGATGTGAGTCCACAGGTCCAGATGAAAAAGGGGAGGACTGCCAGTTGGCACCAACCACTCCACCTTTAGCCTGAAGAACATCCTTTCCATAACATCGAAGGCAGACACCAATGCCCATCATCTGGAGCAAAACCACCAGAATCTGAAGATCCCAAGGAGATGTCAGACTCCTGTGCAAGCTTGGCCTGCCCCAACACCAAGACCGGAGATGAATTGTTGAGTGCTGAGGCACTGAAGAGAAGGAATGACTCCAAAACTCAAAGATATGATCCAGACTCAGAAACCTTGGCCCTGAAGCCCTGGCTCTGAATCCCACTTGGTTCCAGATGCCAGAATTGAGTTGCTAAGGTAGGGGTGGGAATCTGAATCGGCTAAGCCATCATCGGCCCCCAGTCTCAGTGGTGGCCAGGCTACCATTTCCACAAAACCGGGAACCAAGGTGCTCAAGGGAAGAAACACACCAGACAGAGCTGACATTTGGGATCCTGAACCCAAAAGTAGAGGGGATAAGGCCTAGATGAATTTGGGCCTGTAAAAATGGATGCATCAGTTTCTCCATAACTATAGGCCTAATACTCCCATTCGAGCTGGCATATTGAGCTGACGAGGCTACTAAAGGGGATTTGGAGACCCATCTAGTAGTGAAAGGGTCCAACAACTTGGACCAAATCAGGGCGGATTGGATCAGGGGAGGAGAAGGGGATGACTCCATGGGAAAGCTTCCTAGGGGTGCAAGAGGAAAATGGAGAATTAATCCCACCTGAACCAGCCCCTTTGGTCAAAAATGGGTTCAGTATGTTTAATGCCAAGGAAGCAACCTTCCCTGCAACTGCTTCCAAAGGAGATCAGATCTGAGAGGTTGGATCTGAGACAAGCATCATAGTAGCCAGGAGAGCCAAAGTTCTGTGGGCTTTCAGATCTAGCTTGTCACAGGTGAGGGGAGTCACCCATTTGTGGTTCCATTTGTGCAATCTGGGGTCTGTACCACCCTCTTTTCCTTGACTTTGATCACTTTTATCACTGTTTTTGGAATCACAGAGTAGAAGATGAGATCCCCGGAATGCAACAGACTCTTAAGCACCAACTTTGCCTGGAGCTCATTGGTGGCATGGGTACCAAACCATGCATAGATGGAGTAGTCAGCTTCCAAGTGTGATCTGCCGAGACAATAAAAAAGAAGTTATGTACTTACCATAACATTCCATGTGAGTTGTTCATCTAGCCTTCATTCTTACAGATCGGTTCGAAGCCAATCCTTGTCTCTGAATCGGCCTACAACAAAGCTCGAGGTCTTCAGATAGCTCAAGGCAAAGTTCCTATCCCATGATGCACCTAGAGTTACCTCAGATCTTGTTTGCTGCATATAATAATACCATATGTCATTCTGTCACTCCATAAGAGAAAACTATAGAAGGGTTGAGCAGCTAGGAAGAATCCAGCATCTCAGTCTTCGAAAAACCCTGGAGGGGGTAGGGAGGTGGGAAGTAAGAATGAAGGTGAGATGAACAACTCACATGGAACGTTATGATAAGCACATAACGTCTTTATGTAAAATTGTTCTATCTCGCCATTCATTCTTACAGATGGGTAGTGTCCCAAGCACCATCTATCTCGGGTGTCTCACGGGAGTATGTTTTTCAGGTCAATAGACGCAAAGGAGGCCCTGTCAACTTTGTAATGAGTAATAAAGGTATGAGGTCTTAACCAAGTGGCTGCTGCACAAATGTTATCAATAGGAAATCTGGCAGAAAAGGCATAGGATGTAGACACTGCTCTGGTGGAGTGAGTCTTAATTATATGTTATAAGGGCATATTGGCAGCTGAATAAGCAAATGTGATACAACCAGATAACCACTTAGACAGAGTAGTTTTAGCCACTGGCATACCTTTCCTGGAGTATGAAAAGGAAACAAAAAGCTGTTCAGATTTCCTAAAATCTTTTGTTCTGAGCTGTCTGTGAACATCAAATTTGTGCAGCATATATTCTAAATTGTTGGAGTGACTGGGGAAGAAAACTGGCAAATCAATAATTTGATTAAGATTAGCTTCAGTGCAAACTTTACGCAAAAAGGAGGGGTTTGTTCAAAGTGAGACTCTTGTCAGCATGGAAAATCAAATAAGGAGGCTTAATGGACAAGGCTTGAAGCTCTGACACTCTGCGAGCAGAAGTGATAGCTACTAAAAAGATAGTCTTCCATGACCAAAATTTGAGGTCACATGAGGAAGCTGTTTCAAATGAGGGAAGAATAATGCGGGAAAGCATAAAATTTAGATTCCATGGGGAATAGGGAGATTTCACAGGTGGTCTGAGATGAAAGGTCCCTTTGAGAAAGGCTTTGGATAGTTTCTGTGACATAATGTTCAATCCTTCAAATCCAAGATGAAAATTAGAAATGGCAGAAAGCTGAACATGAACTGTTATTGCTGCAGCTCCTTTGTTGAAAATCATAGTCAAGAACTCTAAAAATGGAGGCCGTAGGAGCTTGGTAAGGATCAATGTTGTTTTGAGAGGCCCATATAGAATTTTTTTTCCATTTGCTAAGGTATAGCTTCCTCATAGAAGATTTATGAGAGGATATAAAAATTTGTTTCATCTCATTAGAAAGGTTATGGAACCTGGCTATGATGGGAATTGGAGTAGCCAAGCTGTCAGTTTCAGGGGATGAAGTTCCTCCGAATGCTTCAGAAGATCTGGAACTGGGTCCAGAATCCAAGGGCCCTCCAAAAGATGAAGTCGAAGGAAGGGGAACCAAATCTGATGTGGCCAATGAGGGGCTATTAGAATTATGGTCCTTCCAAGGGCTTTTGCTTTCTGTAGTACCTTGGGTATCAACGGGATTGGAGGGAATGCACAGAGGAGACCTGGAGTCCAATCGCGTAAGAGTGCATCCCTTGGGGCTTCTCCTGGAGGGGGAATCAGGGCAAAGTAGCTTCTGCATTTCTGTTCATGTGGCTGGCGAAAAGGTCACAGCAAGGCTGGCCCCACCTGTGGAATATTCTGTCCGCTATTTCTTTCTTTAGGGACCACTCGTGAGGCAACAGAATTGCTATGCTCAGCTTGTCTACTATCACGTTGGATTTCTCCGGGATGTGCGTTGCTAACAGTAAGTGCTGGGTGGATATAGCCCACTTCCATACTCTTAGAGCCTCGCAAAAAAGGGGGTAGGACCTGATTCCTCCTTGTTTGTTCAAGTACCAGACCACTGACATGTTGTCTGTCTGAATCGCAATTGTACCCAGAGGAAGAGAGTCCTGGAAGTACTGCAACGCAAAAAGTACTGCTCTCATCTGTAGGACATTGATATGCAGATGTCTCTCTTGATTGGTCCATGTGCCTTGGGCTGTTCTTCCCTGAAAATGCCCCCCCCCACCCTATCAGGGAAGCGTTCGTGGTCAATGTGGCCACTGGTGGGGGTAGAACAAAAGGACGACCTATCGTGGCATGAAGAGAGGTCAACCACCACTGAAGATCCTTTTTGCATGTGTTTGTGATCATTATAAGATGAGACATTGGGAGCTCTTGGTAAGACCATTGAGTGAACAACAGCCATTGCAGAATCCGCATATGCATGCGACCCAAGGGTATGGATAATATTGCAGCTACCATCATGCCTAACAATTTTAGTACTTCTGATGCGGGAGCCTTGTTTTTGGATATAATATTGCGGACCTGCTGATGGAGTAGTAAGACTCTTTCTGCTGGAAGTCTCAGAGTGGTGGTGGTGGTGTTCAATTCTGCTCAGATAAAAACAGTATGTTGCGATGGCGACAAGGCAGAGTTTTCTGAGTTTATTACAATGCCCAGCTGATTGCAAAAAGAAAGAGTGGTGTCCCTGGCTTGAATGAGCTGATGCCTGGTGGTGGCGGTGAGGAGCCAGTCGTCTAGGTACGGAAACACCTGGAATCCTAAACATCACAGGTGAGCTGTGACCACTGCCATACATTTGGTGAACACTCTGGGGCTATAGTGAGACCAAAAGGCAGGGCTCGAAACTGGTAATGATTGGCTCCAGCCGGAAGTGCAGATGATCCCTGGATAGTCTGGCCATTTTTATGTGGTAGTACGTATCCTGGAGATCTATCAAGCACATACAACTGTCTTTCCCTAAGAAGGGAAGTATTGACTGAAGCATGACCATCCGGAATGTCTCCTTGGCAGATCTGTTTAGCCTGCTGAGGTCCAAAATAGGTCTCCAGTCCCCTGTCTTTTTTGGAACTAAAAAGAATCTTGAGTAACTTTCGGATTCTGTTTGGTCTGCTGGGAATGGTTGGATGACTCTTTTTCTCAGCAACATTTGGACCTCTACTGTTGCTTGTTCCCTGTAACTGGGTGGAATGTCCGGGATTTTCTTGTCAGTGGAGGGAGTGTGGCAAAAGGAATGAAATATCCTCTGGAAATGATACTTTGTACCGTCTGTCATTTGTTATTTTGAGCCAGGTGTCAGGATACAAAGATAAGCAACCCCCGACTGCCTCCAGAGCAGGACAGTCAGGCCTCCTTTCCGGAGCACTAATAGGGCTTCCCGAAGAAGGTACAGTTGTGTACACTTACCATAAATGTAGATGTTCAAGTGTATTCACTGTTGCAGCCATTACACTTGGGTTATCCTGCTGGCAGGCTACCCTCAGTCAGCTTGAATTCCAAAGCCTAGGTCCGGCGTCGGTTGCTGTCACCTCTTCCCTGATGTCAGTGCGCCAGGGGTATAAAAGATGCAGCCGACGCCATTGTTTTTAGTTTTTCTTGCCCCAGATGTCAGGTGCCCCCAAAAGGGTAGGCTAAAAATATGCCAATAAATAAATAAATGCCAATAAAAGAAAATTCAAAACGAGAATGCAAGAACATATTAGGGATATAAAAAGAGGTATGTTAGAAAGTCCAATTGCTTCTCATTTTATAGAGGTACATAGTGGTAGTGTAGATGTTTTTGAATGTTGTGTCCTTGAAAAAGTATTAGTTAAAAAAGGTGACGATAGATTAATAAAAAATGTTTTATTGTATAAGGAAGCTATCTACATATTAAAATATAATACTATGTCACCTAATGGTCTAAATTTAGAAATGAATTGGAAAAGTTTATTGTAATTTCTTAAATGTATGTAGTTTTTTATATACATGGTATTATATAGTATATGGTACCTTTAAAATTTCTTGTATATATAATTGATTAATTTAACATGATTGTTTAATTGATTGAAGTATTTATATGAGTGGGTGTGTTTTGTAATTTATGTTCATTGAAGGCTATTATGCCGAGGCGCTAAGCTGTATTAAATTTTCAAAAGGAACTGGCATTGTTTTTTTGGCTTCGGCCTGAATACTCTTCATAGTTGTTTGTGATTTTGACAATATGGATACTAGTTCCTTATTGAACACTCCGAGAGTCTTTAGAGAGAACTACAATTCTCCAGTTGATGGCTTTATTTCGGATATAAGCGATACTAATGATGGCACAATAAACGTTCAATTTGCTTCGGAAACAAATGGTTGTTCTGTGGGATCCCGTATTCCAGCTCCTGTGACGACAACGGTACCTGATGCGGCAGTTAGACCGAAGGTTCCTATGAATACGCAAGTGTTGTTCCCTGGAAAAATACAGGTATCTGAGGTTACCAATAGAACGAAAACACATATGGAAGTTCCAGGCTTTCCGGTTATCTCTGAAGTTTTACAAGGTAATAAATCCATGTCAGCTTCTACTAATGGTCAACAATTAAACTTAGGAGAGACTTTAAGAGCTAACGGTAATGTAACCTCAGATTATATATCAAATTTGATCTATGAAAGACAACAGAAATTTATTAATCCTTTCGGTTCGTTGGGAGGGCGTACCAATGCTGCTATGTTTTCACAGGAGATACAAGATACAATAAAGGAATTTGAAAAGTTATTATTCCGTGAGACACGTTGTCATTTCAATTTACTGGGTCTCAACAGATATGTAGAACTTGATATTTCCCCTCGAGGTTTAAGGGCTTTTAAAAGCCCCGCAACACCATTTGACAATGCTGATAAAGATGATTTAATATTTAAAGACCGATGGCTTACGGCGGCTCACAACTGCGCAATGGAATGGGTAAAGATACTTGTGGACAGAGAACAGTTACTGTTACAAAAACTACAAAAACAACTGCATTCTTTTCATTCTAGGTTACTATCAGATATAGGTTCAATCAAGGTTAATGACATTTTTGTTGGCTTAAAAGAAAATCTGAATAAATATAAAAATGAACAAATATAATATAAATCAACAAAAATTAAAAGGGACATTAAAGACTATGATAATGGTCGCGCGTTTCTTTGGAAACGCAAATCTTTATTTGGCCCTTTAACTAAACAGAAAAAATTAAATAAAAAACAACCTTCAGTTTCATTTGCTTCTTCTGAAGGTTATGGGCAAACTACAGATTCAGAAGTCGACTACAATGATTTTCCTCCTCTTCCAGCTGCTATAGATCCAGCAGCCCATCAGCAACGCTTTCGGAATGAAAGCAATAATTCCAAGAGAGGAAATAAAAAGAAAGGTTTTGAAACAGGTTCTTCATCGGGTGAAGGACAATTTAAACAAGTATACAAGAGAAGTAGATGGAACTGACTTTAGTAACTCTGATTCTACCATCTCAAATGTAGTTAATATTTCTGGTTGTGATTTATCCAATGATGAAATGTCTGTACTTAATTTAGGGCTAAAATTTGTCCCTACTGTCATACCTCGACATTATTTACTTAAACAAGATATTTTTAAATTCATTAGAAAACTTCATTTGAAATGTCATTTTTCTCATGATAAAGTACTTCCAACAGTTGAATTATATGAAGGAGATGATGACAGTGATACCAGTATAGATAGTTATTATTCCTGTCTGTCAGATGATTTATCATTATTTACATATTCACAGGGATATTCTTTACTTAATATAGATGGTATTGATTTCCACAGTAAGTTTATTCCTTCTTATAATAATTCTACTATTATTCAATTTTCTGAAATGGTACATTTTTCCATTCAAGAAGTTATGAATTCAATAAATAAAAAATATCAGAAATATAATATGACAAAAAATGAATGGAATGCTTTGAAAAATCTTGCTGATAGACATGATATAGTTATTAAGAAATCTGATAAAAGTAATAAAGTAATACTACTTAATCATAGGCAATATCTTGATATGTGTATGTCACACCTTAATGATTCTTTAACCTATGAAGTTAGTAACCTTGATAGTTATCTTAATGCAATGAAAGAATATACTCATTTATTAAATAAAGGTGTTAGGTTAGGATATTTTACTAAACAAGATATGGATAGAAAATTTTGTGTAGATGACTGTAATTTGGCCACTTTCTATTGCCTTCCAAAATTACACAAAAATATGATAAATCCGCCTGGCCGCCCCATTGTTTCAGCTAGCAATTATTTTTGTCGGAACATAGGCATTGTCATACATAATCATCTGCTACCACATGTACAAAAATTAGAGTCTTATATACGAGACTCTTTTGATTTTATTGATAAGATTAGTGAAGTTATTTGGACAGATAATATGTTTTGGATAAGTATTGATGTAGTTAGTTTATATACAAATATTAAACATTCAGATGGTTTACAGGCTTTACATTATTTTCTAGGAGATAGTCCTGCTACTCATTTCATTACAGATTTAACCTCTTTTTGTTTGTCAAATAATTTCTTTAGTTTTAATGAAACTGTTTACCATCAAATTAAAGGAACAGCTATGGGGGCATCTTTTGCCCCCATGTATGCAAATTTATTTATGGCTAAATATGAATTAGAATATGTGTATACTAATGAATTCTTTAAAAATCATGTACTTTTTTATTACCGTTAAATAGATGATCTTATTTTTCTCTGCAGTGATGGTTTTGAACATGTTTATGAATTTTTTTTCAGATTTAAATAATAATAGATTTAATTTACATTTTGATGGTTTACAATTTGGGAATAAAATCCATTATTTGGATATTTCATTACAGGGAGAAGTAGGTAAAAAGATTCTGACAACAGTGTATCGCAAATTTTCTGATGGAAATCAGTTCCTTAATGGAACTAGTTGTCATCCTCCCCATACATTGTTGTCTTTACCATATGGAGAAATTATTAGATTATCGAGATTATGTAACAATGAAATAGATCTAGAAAAAAATATTTATGATTGTATTAACATGTTCTTAAAGAGAGGTTACAGTATGGAGTTATTGAATATGTCCATTGATAAACTATTATGTAATAATAATAACAATAAAGTTTATCAATTAGGAAACAATAAGAATAAAGAAGATGATAATTTTTTACCATATGTTAATAACACTGGCAGTATTATTATAAAAAATGATAATTTAAAAATTTCTGATCAAGAGATTAAAGATATTTATTTTGTTACTACATACAATATTTTTAGTAATAAAATTTGGAAAATTATTAAGTATTTTTGGAAATTTTTGGTATCTGATAGAAATCTTTGTAAACTTTTTCCTAATATTCCAAAAATAGCCTTTAAGAGAGGACAAAATTTATCAGATAAATTAATTAAGGCTTATTATATTTCCCCTAATAGTCAAGTTTATTATAATATACAAACATATGGTACTTTTGCTTGTAATCGATGTAGTATATGTAAATATGTAAGGCCATATTTTGATAAAATTAATGACATCACTTATAAACCAAACAATGTTTTTTCATGTAATTCTGTAGGTATTATTTATTGTATTAAATGTCCATGTAAACTCTATTATATAGGAGAAACAAAAAGAAAATTCAAAACGAGAATGCAAGAACATATTAGGGATATAAAAAGAGGTATGTTAGAAAGTCCAATTGCTTCTCATTTTATAGAGGTACATAGTGGTAGTGTAGATGTTTTTGAATGTTGTGTTCTTGAAAAAGTATTAGTTAAAAAAGGTGACGATAGATTAATAAAAAATGTTTTATTGTATAAGGAAGCTATCTACATATTAAAATATAATACTATGTCACCTAATGGTCTAAATTTAGAAATGAATTGGAAAAGTTTATTGTAATTTCTTAAATGTATGTAGTTTTTTATATACATGGTATTATATAGTATATGGTACCTTTAAAATTTCTTGTATATATAATTGATTAATTTAACATGATTGTTTAATTGATTGAAGTATTTATATGAGTGGGTGTGTTTTGTAATTTATGTTCATTGAAGGCTATTATGCCGAGGCGCTAAGCTGTATTAAATTTTCAAAAGGAACTGGCGTTGTTTTTTTGGCTTCGGCCTGAATACTCTTCATAGTTGTTTGTGATTACACTTGGGTTATCCTGCTGGCAGGCTACCCTCAGTCAGCTTGAATTCCAAAGCCTAGGTCCGGCGTCGGTTGCTGTCACCTCTTCCCTGATGTCAGTGCGCCAGGGGTATAAAAGATGCAGCCGACGCCATTGTTTTTAGTTTTTCTTGCCCCAGATGTCAGGTGCCCCCAAAAGGGTAGGCTAAAAATATGCCAATAAAACATGCATGCACCAAAATATATAATACCTTCATCTACAAGCAAATACACCACATAGGTTGTATAGATTAGAGAGGTGTATATAAGTTCCAGCAAAGAGATGGGGGATGGTGGGTGGGTAACCTGAAATGCAACAGTGAATACACTCGAACATCTACATTTATGGTAAGTGTACACAACTGTACTATGTTCTTCGTGTTTCACTGTTGCAGTCATTACACTTGGGTTGAGTCCCAAAGCTATGGTTGGGAGGCTGGTGCTAAATAGCATTAGGAGTGGCTATGAGGACCTGCAGAACTGCAGTGGCAAAGCCTGCCCATGATTTAGAGTAGAGTGGTAAATTATAGTGCCTTGTAAAGCTGTGCACTGAACTCCAGGTAGCAGCCTCTAAAATGTCCTTGATTGGTACTCCCCTGAGGAAAGCTGCTGAAGTGGCTGCTGCTCTGGCAGAATGTGGCCTAATGCCCTTAGGCACTGGCTTGCCATATTGTGAGTAGCAGAAACAAATGCAGTGGCCTATCCACTTTGAAATAGTCTGCTTTGAAATAGCCTTTCCTTGTGATCATGCAGCATATGCCACTAGTAGTTGCTCAGTATTTCTGAAAGCTTTGGTTCTGTTCAAGTAAAAGCGTAGCTGTCTGTGTATGTCCAAAGAATGCAGAATTCTCTCCCCCTTATTCTGTGGATTTGGATAAAAAGTAGGCAGACGAATAGTTTGGTTAAGGGCCACAATGGACACTACCTTAGGCATAAATGTCGGGTTTGTCCTCAGAGAAACCCTGTCTGGATAAAAAATGATAAAAGGTTCCACAGCCATGAGTGCCTGTAGCTCTGAGACTCATCTTGCAGAGGTTACTGCTAGGAGCAAAGCTGTTTTCCAAGATAAAAACTTTATATCAGCTGTAGCGGCTGGCTCAAAAGGGGGCAGAGTGAGTTTTTCCAAAACATAATTGAGGTCCCATGCAGGTATTGGTGATCTCCTTGGAGGCCTTAAGTTTTTGGCTCCTCTGAGGTATTGCCTTAACAAAGGATGAGAAAAGATTGGTGGCTCTGTATTGTAATGATCCGAAATGGCAGAGGCATGGATTTTAATTGATGAAAAGGATTGGCCTTTGTCCAACATCTCAGTTAAGTATTGCAAAATCTGAGGAATATTTGGTACTGCTGTGTCAATTCCTTGTGCCTGGTTCCAGGCACAGAATCTCTTCCATTTTGCAGCATAAGATTTTCTAGCACTAGGCCTCCTGGCTTCCAAAATGACATCCATCACTGCTTTAGTTGCATAAGCTCACTGAAGGGCGGAGACACCCAAGAGGAGAAGGGTTGAGACCCGAAAGCCTTCAGGAGAACTGACTCATCTTCAGTAGGGTTGGTGGACTGCCAGTCACCCCTCTGCCTAAGGATTTCTAATATCTCAGCAAATGAGATATCCTCAGAGGAGGACCATTCTGATTCATCCAAGTCGGTATAAGATGTCAGGGACTCCTGAGGGGAGTCTAGATGCTTCCTCTTACAGATTCTCTTCCTGGGAACCTCGTCAGTGGAGGCTTCTGGTGAGGTCTCGGAAGAGCAGGGGCCACCCAATGGGGCTTCCTGAGGCTCTAGTTCTCTACGCTTGGCAAGGATTTGTGAAGCAGAAGCAGACACAGGCACTTTAGGGGAGGTGGTAGCCAGACCTGAAGATGCAGATATCTAAGGAGACAGAACTCTCCTCATGGCTTCGAAGGCACCTCTGCTTCGATGTGGAGGGACCGACGGATCTGAAGAAAAAGTCAATACCCCCAGCACTGGGACAGTGGGCTCCGAGCCAGAGGTAGGAGCCGACCTCATCCGAGCCAAAGCCCCAAGAGGCAGAGTCAAAACCAACAAGTCAGTCCGACTATCCTCCCCGAACCCGACCAGAGAGTGTCAGCTCCTAGATGCCTCGATAAGCACTGAGGATCTCAGAGTAAACTGAGCCAAAGACACTGGAGCAGGCATCGGCTCCGAAGGCTCCACGATCAACAAGTCCAACTCCACTGGCTCCGAATGACCGGTATGGCTTGGAGGAGGAAGAGTAGCAGCTGGTAAGAGGGTTTTCGGTTCCGAAGTCACTTGGGTCAGAGCTGATAAGAATTTAGCAAAGGTCAGTGCCTTTAAAAGCTTCTGCACCACACGATCCACATCCAAATAGGAAAGGCTAATCGAAGACCGAGATGAGTGGATAGAGGGTGGTATCGACTGTAACAGTGGAGACTTAGGTACTTTGGATACCGGTTCGAAAACTGGGGACCGGCTCCGAAAGGATAAGACAGTCGGCTCCAAGGTCTGTAGAGCTGGCATCAAAGACTTTTTAAATTTCTTACTCTCAGAAGTCTTGGAAGACTTTGAGGACTTACTGCATCCATCTTGGTCGCTCAAAGCTTCTTGGAAAGAAGGTTTCAGCAAACCTCTAGCAATCGATTTCCTCTTTCTCTCTTGGAGAACCCTAGAAGAGATAGAACAACATATGGAGCATCTATCTTGGAGATGCAATGCTCCCAAACAATAAACACAGTTAACATGACAGTCAGTGACAGACATTTTTTGGGCACATTTAGGGCATTTTTTTAAATCCTGGTTTAGGGTGTTTGTCTTGGTCAGCCGTATTATACAAACCACATTATCAAAAAAGGTTACTGTGAAACTGGACACCCCCAAACAATCTTGATCAATAACAACAATCAACAAGCCTTTTGAAAAAAATTGCGGGCTAAAAGTCACACACACACACGCACACACACACAAAAAGTATCTAAACAACGACAGATAAAGTATCAAGTTGAGATAGAAAGTCACTGTCTAAATACACACAACAATACTATATGCTAATATTTCACACAATAAAAACTAAACCTTAGCTCTAATTATTTCAAAACTGTGACAAAAGGTCATTAACTAAGCATGCACTAAATCTAAACTACTAACAAAGATAGCTGTGACAGAAAAGTCACTGTATAAACACACACTAATAATCTAACTAGGCCTAGGAAAAATGAGGCCAAATAGAATTTAAGAAAAAGCACACCAAGGGAAAGGGAATTACACAATAAAGCTGAAGGAGCTTATATAAGTATCTAAAGCTACTATTCAGAAGGAATTATCAAGATAATGAGAAATATTTGAAAAAAATAAGGTTTTTACTAGCCTGAGCTAGCGAGAACCTCCGATCTATTGCAGCGGCAAACTAGATCTGAGGTAACTCTAGGTGCATCATGGGATAGGGACTTGGCCTTGAGCTATCTGAAGACCTCAAGCTTTGTAGTAGGCCGACTCGGAGCCGAGAATTGGCTCCGAACCCATCTGTAAGAATGAACAGCGAGACAGAACAACTTCATATCATACCTCTTGTGTGCATTCTGTGATGATAATTGTTGGCCACACACCACACATTTTTAAACCTTTTTCTTTATCCATATCTAAATAACAACCACAGTCAAAAACTAACCATTCTAGCAGAAAAAACTCTAATACACTGGGACTGAAGTCTTTGAAATTGGCTCAGATCCGGGTCGGATTCAATAAGCCATTGGTTGAAGCCAGATGGAAAAGAAAACATCTAATCTTTCACATAATTAGCCAGAATAAACATTAACACATGAGACTGCCAATTCAAAAGTCTTAAAATCAAAGCTGCAAAAGAATAAACTTTTTTCCCATACTCAATAATATTCTCATCATTGTCAGAAATAATTAACCAAATGTTTAGCAGCAGTAGGATTAACTAAAGCTACAGCTGCTGGTTGAGGACTGGGAAGAGTGTATAAAAATTTAAAAGATTGAGGAACGTTATACATTTAATGACACATAAGCATATCCTCCAGAGCTGACAGAGCTGGGGGAATGTTTGAAGGTTCTATTAATTCCTTCCTTAACATTCCATAGTATTTTCTGAAGGACTGAGAAACCTCGGTGTTCTCCCAGTGAAAAACTGGCAGATTCTGGAATTAGTCTCAGAGAAAGAGAGAGAAAGAGAAACCCCCACAGGGAGAATCAGAAGTTGAGCTTTCTATTACATCTGAATCAGAAAACGAGGAGAAAACCTTGTATCTGTCCCTTCATCTTCCTGTCCAGATTCAGAATCTTGAACCTCTTCAGGAAAAGAGGAATCTCTGTTTCTTTTACCATAAATCAAATTATAAGAAGGATCAATAGCCAGAAATTAAATCCTGAATTTTAAATCCTAAGCCAGAACCCATAAACTACTCCTGTGTAAGGTAATTTGAGGAAGATCAGAGTTTTCGGTTTCTTTTTTTACAGGAAAGATGAGGTCAACAGTGTTACTAATGGCAACAGCTGCTTCCCCAGGAATGGGCACACCATTCTGATGCAAAGAAAAACCTTTCCTGTCCCCTCTGCCAAGACCGACAAGAGTGGCTCTCATCTCCCTTGCCCACTGACGGGAAAACAACAGCCGTAGAGGATGTGGCTAACCTTTGGTCCACAGTGGCTGTAAATGCTACACCAGAGGGATCTGAGGTAAAATATGTGAGGTCTGAGGAAGAAGCTATGCCCACAGCAGAGTCACCCACCTAGGGCTGAGGCAACTTTCTAGCCTGCTGTGGTTGCAAAGACTGCTTAATTTTTTTTTTGTGGCTGGGAGAAGGACCAACCATGGGACTGGTAGTTTGTTATATGGTCAGGCTGAAAATGGTGCCTCTTTTCCCGGAAGAACCAAGCAGAAAAGTCAGTAAAATTGTAGTTTTAAAATTCCCTTTTTTCATACAAAAACACAGTAAAAAGCACTTTAAAAATATTTTTATCCCCAAAAAATAACCTAAACACAGTTACTCCACAAATGAAATGTGTTTCAATTCCTTTAAACAACTTTTAAACTGACAAGAAAGAAAAGACTGGTCCTGTTTAAAAGTACATTTAAGCCTCATATCAGTCCACTAAAACATAACCTCCTAGCTTAAAGACACATTTCCTAAACAGGAAAGTACAATAAAACAACATGTGGAAGGTTCTTCCTCAAAGGAAGTTTTATCTGCCCAGCAAAGGGACAGTACAAGCTGTTCATCAATCCTAGAAAACCCACATAGGAGCATACTCTTTAATGGCAGGAAAAATCTGTAGGGCCTGGCACCCAAACTGGATTTTTTAGTCAGATTAAGTTTTGCAGCCTAATTGCTTGGGTGTGTGGAAGGTGCCCTGAAGTTTTGGAAGCTAGATGGCTGTTATATCATTGGCAGGATATAACCAATATTGCTAAGGCTACTGCAGCAGTTATTAATTTGATGAACATCAGGAGCAATAGCAGCAGGTTCTGGAAATTCCAAGTGTCACAAATAATAATACTTCCTAAGGAGCCGAGAAGCATTTTGTTTTTTTTTTCCACTGAAGCAACTGATTCATTCTAGATAAGTTTTAGAGATGAGAATCCTTTAAAAGATGTGGACAAAGCCACACTCTCTTTTTACCAGAAACAGCCACACAGGAAGGCTCAAGAGCTTGCACTAAAACTTGAGCTAAATCCAATAAATTACTCATAACCAGAGTAAATGAGACGGGAGAAGACATATGTTAAATCTTTTGTTTCTTTTTTGCAGGAATCTTGAAGAAACAGACCTACTTTTGCTGGCAAAAACTTCCCTAGGAATGGGCACATCTTTCTATGTAGTCAGAGGGGCATTCTCTATAGCCTTTTCCCAGGACCAACAAGAGTGGCTCTCCCTTACCCACCAAGGCCACTCCAACAGCTTCAGTGGACATGAATAATCTCCAGTCCATGGTGACTGTAGGGATTACACCAGCGGGAACCAGGGAAAAAGATAAATAGTCCAAGGAACCAGCAGAGTCACCCACTTGCAACTGACGCACTTCAACAGCCTGCTGTGATGGCTAAAGGCTGTTCAACAACATTCTTCTTTTTGTGGCTGGAAGAAGGAAGACCTGAGAAACTGGCAGGTTGTTTCATGGGTTAAGCCGAAACAGGTGCCTGATTTCCAGGGAAGCCTAGCAGCACTAGTCAGTAAAATAGGTAAGTTGAAAAAAGTAACTTTTTTCCCCAAATTAAAATACAGTAAAAATCATTTTAAACACTTATCACAACTCCCAAAAGTAAAATAACATACTTTTTAACCACTGGAAATATATTTTAGCTTAAGTTTTAACAACTTTTACCTCAAAAGTAAAAAAGTAATACTCCTGTTTAAAAGTGAACAAAAGTCATGTGGCAGTCATTGAAAACACTTTGTTTCCTAGATTAACTGGTTAAGTTTCACATAAAAAGTAAGTTTTATGTCATAAAAAGTAAACTGGCAGTTTTTACCTGAGGTGAGGGTAACGCATCTATCCAGCAATGGAATAGAATTAACCAACCATCAATACTCAAAGGCCCACACAGGAACATTCTGTTTGATGACTTAAAAGCAGTAAAGGGCTGGGCATCTGAACTTAACTTTTAGACAGCTCACTTGGAGCATGTGGAAGGTGCCTTGAAGCTTTGGAAGCTAACCTGCTGTTATATCTTGGCAGGATATAACCAATATAACTTAGGCTACTGCAGCAGTAATCTATATGAAGAATATCTTAACATCAACATTGGCCCTAACTTTGGGATCAATGTCACGTGTATAAAAGCTGGCATTCTTCAGACCATACCATTTGAAGAAACTGTGGTACTGGCAAAAGAAGTGGAGGTGACCTGGGTAAAGGTGAATATACCACCAATGCCTCTCTATTACAGAAGAAGTAGAAGAAGAGGCAGTCCAGTGCACTATCTGAGTTCTCAGCAATGCATCTGCCAGTCTTGTATAGTCTAAAGCAGAAGAGGTAAGACGGGGGCAGTCATGAATGCAAGTGACTCCAAGTTCTTGGGAGCAGAGGAACCATTTTAGTTCAGTTATGACAGTGTCAGCTTCAATGTTTTGGATAAAGTATCTAAGACCTTCAAAATTTTTTTTTTTTAGAAAAAAAAAAAACAATAGTACAGAAGAGAACTGGCTGAAAGAAAATATATGATTTTCGCTTTTTTAGAGTGGAATTGCAGACCCAATACTGATTATGATTGGCTGTAGGGAAACTGCAAATGGGGAAACTGAAGATTACCTACTTTCTTTTGCAGACAGTGATTAAATAAAAAAAAAAGAAGTTATGTACTCACCATAATGTTCCATGTGTGTTGTCCATCTTCACCTTCATTCTTACTAGGTTGGGTTTGGATCCGATCCGTGGTCCATCTCAGCCTGATTTACAAGCTCGAGGCTCTCTGCCAGCTCGTGGCTAAATCCCTATCCCAGCATGCACCAGGACCATCTCCAGATCTTGTTTGTCCAAAATTTAACGTTATATGTACTTCATGGAAGGAGTCAGAGGTTGCTGAAGAAGGATAGAGGTCATGGTAATCCAATTTGCATAGACCCAGTCTTCTAGGAACAGGAGAAGGGAAGGGGGAAAGGGGGTGGGATGTAATAATGAAGGCAAAGATGGACAACACACATGGAACATAATGGTGAGTACACAGGGTTGCCAGACATCCCAATTTGAGCGGGACTGTCCCAATCCCGAGTCTTGCATTGCCGGTTAAAATCCCAGCAAAACAGACTCTGCTTTGTTTTTTTTTTTTCATTGGCCTGTACGCCAGTATATAAGCCAATCAAAAAATCGCAAAGCAGAGCCACTTCTGTTTAATACGGAACTGCCTGATGTTCCTCACTGAACAGAAGAGGCTTCTCTGTGCGATTTTTTGATTAACTCGTATACCGGTATATGGGCCAATCAAAAATCACAAAATGGAGCTACTTCTCTTTAATGTGGAACTGCCTGATGTTCCTCATTAAATACCTTTTTTTTTTGGTCTTCACTTAGTGTGAAGGACCTTTTTTTTTTTTGGTCCCTACCTGTCCCTTTACAAATCTGGCAAACTTGTGAGTACATAACCTCTTTATGTGATGTTGTCCTGTCTCGCCTTCATTTTTACTAGGTTGGCACAGCATCCCTAGCACATTGAATCCTGGGTGGCTCACGGGAGAATATTCCTCAGAACCATGGATCCAAAGGAGGCTCTATTCCTGGAGGTCACATCAACTCTGTAATGAGTGATAAAGGTATGTGGTTTAGCCCATGTTGCTGCAGCACAAATGGTGTCAATTGGTAGTTTGTCCAAAAAGGCTGAAGAAGTTGCAATGGCTCTTGTGGAATGGGCATTAACTTTTTTTGGAAGTTCTTAATTTTGAGACTTGTAAATAAAAGTTATGCAGTCTGATAGCCGTTTGGTAAGTGTAACTTTAGAGACTGAGGATCCTTTCTTGGAATCTGAAAAGGAAACAAATAACTGATCAGATTTTCAGAATTCGGCTGTCCTATGTAGGTAAAACATCTAATCTGGGAAGAAGACTGGTGATTCTATACTTTGGTTTAAATTTGTCTCTGAAGCTACTTTAGGTAAGAAGGAGGGGTTTGTTCGTAAAGACACCCTGTCTTTATGAAAAAGCAAATATGGAGGCTTTATGGACAATGCTTGCAACTCTGACACTCATCTGGCAGACAAGACTGCAAGCAAGAAAAAAGTTTTCCAAGTCAAGAACTTTAATTTGCAAGATGATGCTGGTTCAAAAGGAGGAAAATTATGTGGGATAGAACAAAATTTAGGTCTCATGGCACTGGAGGGTCTCTGATAGGTGGCCATAATAACATAGTACCTTTGAGGAAGGCCTTGCATAGTTTATGAGACATTATGTTGAAGCAAGAGTCTCCCACATGAAAACTGGAGATCGCTGCGAGCTGAACCCTAATTGTGGCTGCAGCTGCACTGTCATTAAAATGTTTTGCTAGGAAGTCCAGGATGAAGGTAATAGGAGCCGAAAAGGGATCAACACTGGTATTGTTATCCCATAGTCAGAATCTCTTCCATTTGGTCATATAAATCTGCCTCGTTGATGCCTTATGGGAAGAGATAAGGATGTGTTTAACCCGAGAGGAGAGGGTTGGAAACCTGGCTATTGTTGGAAATGGAGCAGCCATGCTGTCAGTTTGAGGGTCTGAAGTGATGGGTGTAGAGTACCTGAAGAATGAATCAGGAACTGGGTCCAGAATCCAAGGCTCTTCCCAAATGTGAGGTCACAGGAAGGGGAACTAGATTTGGTGAGGCCAGTATGGAGCAATGGTTATCAAGTCCCTTCCCAAAAAAAGTGGCTTTCTGTAGGACTTTGGGAATTAGAGGAAAGGGAGGAAAAGCATAGAGGAGACCCCGGAGCCAACTGTGAATGAGTGCATCCCTTGATGACTCCCCCAGAGGAGGGATGAGGGCAAAGAAGCTGCTGCATATGGCATTCACAGATGTCGCAAAGAGGTCGCAGCATGGCTGGCCCCATTTTCGGAAACTTTTTTCCAATATTTCCTGTTTCAGACACCACTTGTGAGACATCAAAATTGCTCTGTTTAGCTTGTCCACTATCACATTGGATTTCCCCGGGATGTGGGTTGCTATCAGAAAACTTTGGAAAGAGATTGCCCATTGCCATACTCTCAGGGCCTCTTGACAAGGTTCCTCTTTGTTTGTTTATGTACTACACAACTGACAATCTGTCTGGATTGCAATGGTTCCCAGGGGGGAGAGTCCTGGAGTGCTTGCAATGCTAAAAGCACTGCTCTCATCTCTAGGACATTGATGTGCAAACGGGCCTCGTGATCCTGTCAGGTGCCATGGACAGTCTTTCCCAGATAATGCCCCCCCCCCCCATCTGAGAGGCATCCATGGTCACCGTGGCTACAGGTTGTGGAAAGACAAATGGTCGACCTAGAGTTACTTGAGAGGAGTGTAGCCACCACTGAAGATCCTTCTTGCAAGTTTTTGTTATGAATATTTTGTGGTACATTGGTAGTTCTTGCATTGACCACTGAGTAAACAGCATCCACTGAAGAATCCTCATGTGCAAACGTGTGAGGGGAACCAAAACTATTGCTGCTGCCATGACCCCTAGAGTTTTGAGGACCATCTTTGTTTGGGTTTTCTCTCTTCTTAGAAGATGTATCACGTGGTACCTTAGGGATTGTATCCTTTCTGGTGGAAGTCTTGCCACCATTTGTGTGGAGTCTAATTCTGCTCCAGTAAATACCACATGCTGAGAAGGCTCTAAAGAGGATTTTTCTTGGTTTTTCATAATCCCCAGATGTGAGCAGAGTTACAAGGTTGTATTTCTGGCTTTGATTAGCTGATGACTGCTCGTGGAGGTTAAGAGCCAGTTGTCTAAATATGGAAACACCCAGAATCCTAGTTGCCTCAAGTGAGCCGCCACTACTGCCATACATTTGGTGAACACTCTGGGGGCTGTAGTGAGGCCAAAGGGCAGAGCTTGAACCTGGTAGTGACTGCCTCCCAGCCAAAAGCGAAAGTGTCCCCTGGATCGCCTGTTCATTTTTATGTGGTAGTACGCATCCTGGAGATCTATCGAGCACATCCAACTGTCTTTTCCCAAAAATGGGAGTATAGACTGCAGTGTCACCATCTGGAACTTGCTCTTCTTTACTGATTTGTTTAGAAAGCTGAGATCCAAAATTGGTCTCCAGTCCCCTGTTTTCTTTCGAACTAAAAGAAACTTGAGTAAGTTCCGAATCCATCTTGGTCTGCGCGGAGTTTTGGATGACTCGTTTGTCTAGCAACTTTTGAATTTCTAGAGTTGCCCGTTCCTTCTGACTGGGTGGAACATCTGGAAGTTTTTTTATCTTTCAGGGAAGAAGGGAGAAGGGGATGATGTAACCTCTAGATATGATGGCTTGTACCCATTTGTCTTTTGTTATTTGTTGCCAGGCTTCTGGGTACAAGAATAAATTATCCCCAACTGCCTCCAGAGCTGGACAATCGGGCCTCCTTTCAGGAGTGCTGAAAGGGTCCACCAAAGAAAGATTCTCTGTCACCCTGATTTTGCAGACCCCCTCTGCAGCGAGGTTGGCGTCTTCCATTATTTCTTCCCTCACTGCCTCTGTGGAAAGGTTTAGCACATGTGTCATGAGAAGATTTCTGTGACTTTTGGAACCACATTTTACCACTACCTCTCTGACCTTTCGGGTAAGGTCTAGTAGGCATGGAAAAACAGACTCCTAAGGCAGACAGTCTTTCCCTCTTGTTCACACCTGTTGAGTATATCCTTTACCTTAGGCCTGAACAAAGACGAGCTGTCAAATAGGGTGTTTACAAAAGAAGACTTAAAAAGTTCTGCCAAGTCACATAAGCGCATCCAAGAATGCCTCCTTAGAGAAATTCCAGAACCCACTGCTCTATTCACTCCATCAGCTGCATATGATATGAGCCTCGTGGATACATTAACTACTGAATTTAATGTAGTGAGCTGAGAGGATACCTTGTCAGTAACCCCTTCAGCTACTGAACCTTGGAGGGTATCGCCTAGCTCTTTCAGGAGATCACTCTGCAGTCTTGAGAAATGTGTAAGGTAATTCAGCGATCTGAGAGAAAAAGCTGCACTTTCCATACCTGTCCATAGTCCTGGATTCCTTGTTCAGAGGATGGACAAAAGAAGATGTCTCAAAGAGTTCCTTCTTAGTGGCTGCTGCCACAGCCATGCCATCAACTGGGGCGCCTTTGGTTAAGATGGTTTTGTCAGATGGGGATGTGATGAACTTGCTTGGCCTCCTAGGAACAGGTTCCATTGAATCTGGGGACTCCCACACCTTTTGAGAAACCAGGTCTAGAAGTTCATCGAAAGGTAGAGACACCCAAGATGTGGAAGTGTGAGACCCAAAAGCCTTCAGGTAAATGGACTTCTCTGCAGAAGGGTATGAGGACTTCCAGCCACCCCTCTGTTTAAGTATTTCCAGGATGTCTCCAAAGGAGAAATCATGAGGAGGTGACCGTGGGGACCCTTCAGCATCGAGGTCTGTATCCGAGGTGACAGACTCCTCTGAGGAGTCTAAGTGCTTCCTCTTGCACAGTCTCTTCTGAGGGACCTTCTCAGAAGGGTACGCTAGGGAGGTTTTTGGAAGAGTGAGGGGTGCCCTGTGGGGCATCTTGAGGCTTAGGATCTCTGCTTCCCTATGGATGGAGAGGTAAGGAGGCAGGCAACAGTGCTCTGGGTGAAGGAATCTCCTGAGAGGATTGTAGACCTGCCTGTGAAGACAGTACCCTCTTCATGACCTCAAAAGCCCCCCATCCCTGATCTGAGGATATCCCTGGACCTGAAGAAGCCGAAGGACCCCCCCCCCCCCAGAACCAAGGATGATGGACTCGAGACAGAGGTAGGAGCCAAACTCACTTGACAGGCATAGTGGGACCTGATAGCTGTCTGATGTGACTTATCCCCCCGGACCCGATTGGAGATTGTCGGCTCTTAGACTCCTCCAGCTCCGAAGGAGCCGAGGCTGTCCAAGCCATGGTCAGATCCGTGAAACCCGAGGTGGGTCTAGGATCTTACTGTTCTACTAATATCAACTCTGGTTCTTCTGACTCTAAAGCCAGGGGCTGGATCAGAGGAGGACATGGAGCAGAGGAGGTGGATGTTGTAGTATCCGAAGCCCTAGGGGTCAGATCCAACAATAATTTGGCCAGTGTCTGTAGCAATCTCTGTACCACCCGATCCATGCCGTCATTTGAAAGACTCCTCGAAGACCGGGTCAATGGGGTGGGAGATTTTGCTTTTGGAAGTATAAGAGACCTCAAAATAGGAGATATCTACCCCAAGATCAGGGACCAGCTCCTTAGTTCGAACTCCACTGGCACCAAGCAAGAAGGGGTTGGAGCCGATGTGATTTTGTCTGATCCGGTATCTCTCTATCCTGTGGAGGGAAATGTCCAGGTATATCAATTCTTGACTATTAAAATTGTAAATGTCCAGGTATATCAATTATTGACTATTAAAATTGTAAGTGAAATCCAAAAAAATTGTGGTACTTTTTAAATAAGACAAAAATTCCAAAAATCTATCTTTACTGTCTATCCAAAATATACAAATATCATCCAAAAAACATTTGTAAAGGCACCAACAACTGGCAAACTCACTGTTAAATACAATTTTTTTTCCCACCATGTCAAAATGATGTTAGCATATGTTGGTGCACATTTGGGCCCCATACCAACCCCTTTTCTCTGTCTGAAAAACTCACCTTCATAAAACATGAAATTGTTTTTAAGAACAACTTCTATTAGTAATAAACAATTACAAAATTCACTATGATTAAAGTTACCATTGTCTCTCATACACTCCTCGAGCCACAATAGCCCTATATCACATGGAATGGAACCAAATAGTCCACTATGTCTAAAGTCACAAAGAGAATATCCAGACGGAAAAGGCTAGATTTTACCTGGCTCAGTAAATCCCAAGAATCTCTCAATACTGAGGAGCCACTGCTGGATAAATCCTTTAACTTGACATCCACATATTTGGCAAGAGGTGTGGTGATGGAACCTTCTGAGGATACAATGAGTCTTAATGGAGGTTCCAAAGGGTCCTTGTGGACCTCTGGATTCCCAAAAACTGAGGGTACCCTGGGGTTCTTGTTGGACAAAAAGTTGTATGTGTCAATATTAATCGAACCTTCCAGTAACAAATCATTGAGTAAGACACTGATTTTGGAATTAGCAATATTTATCTCACTAATAGAAGCCCTGGAATATTTACTATTGTCATTCAACAATTCCCTCATTTTATATTCATAAATGATAGCATCCATCAGTACAGTGCCTCCCCCTTTGTCTGGCTGCACTATTCTCACAGCTTTATTATTTTTCAAACTGTCTAAAAGACATCTCTCTTCCTTAGAAAGATTAGAAAACAATCTGTGTCCATTCACTTCCTTCCTGATTTCTCTTTCCAAGATGTTTTCTAGATTTCTAAGCTGAGGGTGAAGTGTACTTTTCTTCTTTATCGGTAATGGTGGTTTCCTATCACATGTTCCATTGCCCCCATTTTGGGAAAAGATGAACCTACAACTGTGGTAACTGAGAGTAACAAGAGCTCCCTGCAGCTGTAAGGCCTGTTGTCATTTCCCATTGTTTTTGGGACAATTGTCACACCTGTTCAATTCTCCTTGAATCAGATCAAACCTTAACTCATAAGTAACATACCTCTGAGCTTGTCAGTACCTTTGAGTGCTTGAGAGTGCCTGTATCACTGATTGTTTTGTTGGTCTCTTCTGCTCTTTTTTCCTTCTCAGCTCTGCCCGCTTCAGTCGCCCTTCGGGCTCACTCCGCTTCCCTACCCTGCCCCCAATTCCTACCCAACCCCAGTGTCTCTACACTTGTAACCCCAAAACCACACCCCCCTCTAGCATTCAGCCTATCTGGAAAATCCCAACCCACCTCCTCATCCACCAACCTCTCCTGTTTCCACTACCCAGTACCCTCCCCTTACCTATTCTTACCTTCCCCCATTCTTACAGCCAAAGACCACATACCACTTTGCCTTCTGCTAATTCCTTCTCCCCTCTGCACATCCTCAAAGGTAAGGAGGCAGGCAACAGTGCTCTGGGGGAAGGAATCTCCGGAGAGGATTGTAGACCTGCCTGTGAAGACAGTACCCTCTTCATGACCTCAAAAGCCCCCCATCCCTGATCTGAGGATATCCCTGGACCTGAAGAAGCCGAAGGACCCCCCCCCCAAGAACCAAGGATGATGGACTCGAGGCAGAGGTAGGATCCGAACTCACTTGACAGGCATAGTTGGATCTGATAGCTGTCTGATCTGACTCATCCCCTGGACCCGATTGGAGATTGTCGGCTCTTAAGACTCCTCCAGCTCCGAAGGAGCCGAGGCTGTCCAAGCCATGGTCAGATCCGTGAAACTGCCTACTCTATCTTACCAGACTACCTGACTTTTCTTACTCCCTTCTCTATCATACAACTTCAATACATGCCTTAAAAGAATCTCACCTCTCAACTTACATCTCTCCTCACCTCTATTACAATGACTCTCTCCTCTTTACTAGAAAGATTCTTCCTGATATCTGTAATACAGTCCCAATCCCTCACAAGCCATACCTCTCCAGCTACCCTGCTCTCAACTCTAACTCTAAAGAATCTAAAGACTTTGCCTCCCTCCTACTCCAACTAATCTCTATCCTCCTCTCTGGTGACATACATCCTAATCCTGGACCCTATGACAACCATGCTTCTAACCCTAACTTGTCTTCCTCACCCTCTCACCATAAATCTCTCCTTTTTGCTACTATTAACACCCAGAGTTTGTGCAATAAACTTCCCACCTTTCATGCCTGGCTATCCCATTATCACCCTAACATTCTCTCTATCACCAAAACATGGCTAAAACCCCACATAAAAGATTCTGAAATTACCTCTCCCAACTACAAGATCATAAGAAATGACAGAACTCTAAAGAAAGGTGGTGGAGTAGTCCTGCTTTTTTCCTCTTCCCTAACATTGACACCCTTTACCAAGCCTATACCCCAATTTGCAACAGCTGAACTAACCCTGGCCCGCCTGAAAATTAATAACCATTAAAACATATGTATAGCAGCTCTTTATATTCCACCAGGAAATAACATCCCCATTCTTGAAGATATCCTCTCTTGGTTCTCATCTAACATATGCAATGAAACTATACTCCTAGGTGATGTAAATATAAACTGGACTTCTACTGAATCACCTACATCACCTCAGAATATAAACCTATACAACTACACCCAAATAATTACCTCTCCTACCAGATTTAATAAAGATAATTCCTGCAGTATTCTGGACTGGATATTAGTTTCTCACCCAACTCCATTTCTGATAAAGGCACCCTACCCAACTCCCTCAGCTATCATCCCCCTGCCTTTGCTCATCGCTCACCATCCTCCCTCCATCTTCACCACAACTACATCACAACTCATACCCTAAAAAACTTCAACCCTCTAGCTTTCTCTGACTCACTAAAACATATGAACTGGAACCCTGTAAAAACCCTCCCTCTTGGTGATTTTATGAGTAGTTCAATGGAAGCAATACTACATTCAATAACCTAATAGATAGCCTCGCTCCCCCTAGAACTAAAAGAATCAAAACCAAATCCACCCCTTGGCTACCTAAAGCAACTATTACACTCATGCATCTCAGAGATAAATCCTGGAAGCATTACCATACATCTAAAACACCTAACATCCTTATTGAGTATAAGCAACTCCGTAATAAAGTGAAAAAACAAATTGTTTTAGATTGAAAGTCCTACTACTACAAGCTTCAAAACAATCATAGATCCAACTCCAAAAATTTGGGAACTGTATATCTGTTCTCCTCTCTCCTGGCAAAAAAAGACAATCCCTGCCCTGACCCTAACCCTCCAGATCATATCTTAGCTACCCATTTCAACTCTTTCTTATTGATTCAATAGCCAAGCTAACCACATCTTTCTCCAATAACACTTTTACTCCACCCTCATCCCACACCCCCCAACTCTAGTCCCACTGACATCAACACTACTCATCCTCCCCTTTACCATACAACCCATCTCTCTGCACACCATAAAAAACTACTAAAACTAAAACCATGCTCTCATGCCCCAGACAACCTTCCATCTAACTTTCTCAAGCTAGCTGACGATGGCATAGCTCTTCCCATCACCATACTTATCAACTGTTCAATCCAAGAATCCTATGTACCCCTCCTCTGGAAGAAAGCATTCATCATTCCCCTCCACAAAGGAGGCAATAATACTGAAATTTCCAACTTCTGTCCTACAGCCATCCTGTCCCCTATCTCAAAAATCCTTGAAAAATGCATACACTTGCAACTCCTTCCCTACCTCCTAGACAATAAACTTCTTTCTCCAATTCAACATGGATTTAAGACCTGGACATAGTACTACCACTGCCCTTCTCTCCTTCCTTGACATCATCAACTGTGCCCGAGACTCTGGCAATATTGCATCTACCCTTCTCCTAGACTTATCAAAGGCCTTTGATAATGTTTCCCACAACCTTCACTTGTCCAAACGCTCTCTTATCAATCTCTCTACCTCCTCTATTAACTGGTTTTCCAGTTACCTTTCTAATAGATAGCAAGCTGTCAAGTGGAACAGTAGTACCTCTTCCTTCCTTCACACTCCGACAGAAGCTCCACAAGGCTCAATACTGGGTCCTTTACTTTTTAACATCTTCATTAATAAATTTCATCAGTGCATTCCCAATACCAAACTTGTCCAATATGTGGATGATTCCACCATAATTTGCTATGCTCAATCTCTCCCCAAACTCATGCAACTAACACAAGATGCCTTCTCTTGTACCAAGTCTTGGATGCTGAAAAATCACCTTACTCTCAATGCATCTAAAACCAAAATCATGATCTTTACCTCATCTAAAAACACCTCTATAGATAAACATTCCTTCTCCAAAGTCAGTCAGAATAAGATTCCCATTGAAATAGTCTCCCATACAAAACTTCTAGGTGTTATCATTGACGAACATATAAGTTTGACATTCATATATAAACTAGTATTAAGAAAACACACCAAAAGCTTGGAATGCTGTATCATCACAGCCATTATCTCACTCCCTTATCCAAACATATACTCTCTATTTTCTACATCATCCCCTCTCTCTTGTATGGAGACCCTCTCCTCACCAACCTTCAATCCTCCCTAAAGGCAAAAATGTCATACTGCTACAATAAAATCTCTAAGTTTGCTAGTGGGACCAAATACTCCTCCCACCACTGTCATGCACACCATTCCTTAAACTGGCTGGAACTCGCCAACTATCTCTCTTATATTCAACTGTTAACTGCTCACAAACTCATTTTCAGACTTTAACTGCCCTTCCCTCTCCTCCATACTCACCTTGCATCATCCTGACAGACTACTCAGTTCCAGTAACCAGAACCTCCTCAAAGTGGACAAACCCTTACATGCACCTGGGCAATTTCTCCTGTCTTTCTCCCTTGCTAGCCTATGGAATTCACTTCTCCCCAAATTCAAATCACCCAAAACCACTCTGCCTTCAAGACCATGCTCCATTCCCATCTCTCTTCTCACTGGGAATGCTCATGCTCTCACCCCACCTGACTCCCTCTATGTCATTTCTGCTCCCCATCCTTTTTTTTCCTCCTTTCTCAAAACACAACCTAGTGACTCCTTTCATTTTATTTCCACTCCCTCTCCCTTTTTCCCTTTCTCATAACTCAGCCTAGTCACCTTTCACTGTTCTACTCTCTTTCTCTAATTCTTCCTACCTCTCACCTCATGAAAATGAGTGCATAAGTTGCTTGCACTCCAAATTATACTTATGTACTCCAAAAAACTTATGTTTTAATTTCATTCAATGCTTTGTTACAACACCTTGACCAAATGTTATTATTCTGTCTTCTATATTACTGTGTTTTTAGTAGTTTTTGAAAATTGTATTGTACTTAACTTTGTTGACATTAACTTTGTAATAATTGTATATGGAGCTTTTCTCCCCAGGCCTCCACTGAAAACAGGCTCATTTTGGCCCAATGGACTTTACCGGTTAATAAACTGCAAATAATAATAATAAATAAATAAAATAAAGAAAGAGTTGTCACCAAATTCGGGGAGCTAATATCAAGAAAAATAAACAGATGCTTTCTACAGGTATTAGAGATATTTTGGAAATGCTATGAACATTTGTATAAAGCAAAGAAATGTGGACTAAAGAAAGAGCACAAATGGAAATATTTATGGAAGACTTAATTATGCCAAGGTTAGATATAGATGAGGCATCACAACTAACAGCTAAAATGGAGATGAGATGAACAACGGTGATGGATACTTAGTCTCCAGGAAAGTCTCAAGGAAAAGATGGTATTCCTGTGGAAGATGGGAAGTTACATGGGACGAACATTATAAAAATCTAGATTTTATTTAACAGTATTTTAAAAGGAGACTAAACAGCAACATCTTGGAAGAAATCTATGGTGGCTGTATTACCCAATGACAATAAAGACCTATCTTCATATAGACCCATTTCAATTTTAAACCATGATTATAAAGTGTTTGTGTCTATAATAGCTGAAAGGATAGCAACGGTGTTGCCAAAATTGATAGTTATGTATCAGTGTGGTTTTGTGGAGGGAAGCAAAAATTTGGCATCATGATTATAGAAGAAATCAGAATGTAAGAAAGTACCACTATTACTAGTGAGTCCTGAAGCAGGGAAAGCATTCAGTAGAGTAAGCTGGGATTTTATGAGTAGTTCAATGGAAGCATTTGCATTCCCTGATACAACAATAAGATTAATTCAGATAATATATGAAGGATTGAAAGCAAAAATTTAAGTGGGAGGGTTCCTCTCTAATAAGTTGTGTTTGAACATAGGAACCAGGCAGGTGTGTCACTGTCCCAGTTGTTATTTGTTTTATATTTAGAACCACTGGCAAAGAAAATAAGGGACTCAAAATGCAAGGACAAAATTGATATGGTAATCAAGAAATGTTGGCTTTATTTCTAGATAATATTATTGTGTACCTGATAATTCCAAAAAAAGGGCATCTCAGTATTGTGGAACATTTTGAGACAGTTTCAAGTCTTTTCATAGGTTGGTACAAGGCTATCGGCCCTAGGGCTTATACAAGCCTAGCCATAACAATTCCCTGGCTATTTCTTCCCACACTATTTACTTCCCTGGACCCCTGTCTAGCAGGGTGACTGACGTGAACCCCGGGGTGAATTTCCTTTCTCCCATCCAATTGTCAAGGTTCCTTTTGAAGAGGGCCAAAGAAGCACTCTGCTTGACATGTATCGGCAGTCTATTCCAGAGTCTGGGGAGTCTCTGGGTCAGGAACCTATCCCTCCAGCATGTTTTGTTTATTGTGATGACAAGGTTTAGATCCCTGGAACGTGTGGCTCTGAGGGATTGGGATTTCTTTAAGTGTAGGATGTCCAACAGCTCTGGGTTTGACATGGCCTTGTATGTTAAGCAGAGATCGCCTCTGAGTAGACTATATGCGACAGAGTATAGCTGGAGTTTTTTGGGATATAAAATTAATGAAGACAAAACAAAGGTTATAGCACTAAATTATGTACTCACACATGAATTGGTTCAGCAATACCCATATTTATGGAGACACGATAAGGTGAAGTATTTAGGAATATGGATTAAAAAAAGCTATTTTATGGCATCTAAGAATATGTGGGAAGAAATTAAACAAAAAAATTATATAAAAAGTGAGAAACTTGCAGCTCTTCTTAATGGCTATGGAAAGTATGATATAAACAGTGTAAATATGTTGGTCCTTTTAATTTTATGTCCGCATCCAGGTCAGGCATATTTTTATCAACCTGAGGAGAGGCTGTGGACAATAATTAATAAAGAGTTGAAGTAATTTTTCTGGTAGGGGAAGAGAGCAAGACTTAAGTGGGAAAATTGATATTTCCAAAAGAACAAGATAGTTTAAGATTACCTGATTTGAAGGGATATTTTAGAGCTACACAATTAAGGATCATATACATACCACAAGCACAGAATTATATTTCAAAATGAATATGAATGATAACAAAGTAGTGAGAAGTTCAAGAAATAAAGACGGAGTGGGATTTTGGATGCAGATTCTTGAGAATAATAACAACTACACAGAATATTATATACAGAAACCAGCAGAAAGTACTGTAAGAACTAAGTCAACACGAGCATGGGAAAGGAGATTTTGCCAATAAGGATGATACAAGTAGGGGGGGGTACAAAACTGGCAAGAAGAGGCTGGAGTTTACTGGAGAAAACTGGCAAAAGAACCAAGTTACTGAGAGCAAATAACTAGAGAGGGAAATGTAATAGAGTGGGAACAGCCAATAATACATTTGGACTGTAGGCTAGAGACTGTCTTCTCTACCAAGGATTGATATCAGAGTATATGCAAAGAGAAATGGATATGGGAATCATATGTGATAGACCTGCTCTGGTGGAGCTTTTTAGTTGAAACTAGAACAGAAGCTGCTATTAAAAAGGGATAATTAGTAGGACATAAAAAATATTGAATGATAACTATAAGAATCAATCCAAAAAGGGTAGAAAAGATTGGGAAGAGAGACTGGAAAAACAACTGACAAGAGAATAATGGGAGGGCATACATATGCCTGCCAAGTACGCAACAAAGTCTAGAAGGTTTAGGATCTTTGTAAGTATTTGTATACACATTTTTTACCCCAAGCAGACTTTAAAGATTTTTTCCTCATGTAGACAGCAAATGTTGGAGGTGATCTGGGGAAGAAAAAGGTAACTGGGAAAATATTTGTTAGAATTGTAATTACTTGGCAGATTTTAAAATATTCCTACCCCTACAGGGTTCTCTGTCAGAAATATTGTGTAAACAACTGGCTACAACTAAGGAAATTAGTATTTTGAGCTGGGACACAGGATCTGAATTGTTTAAACATAAGTTTAATTTTGTTAACTGCCAAAAAACAATTAGTAGAAAATGGAAATCAGTCTAAACCAACTGTATTTGAAGTACTAAATATTATAAAAGAGATAAAAATACTGGAAGACGGATTTTTAGAAAAGTAAAGTAGTAACTTACATGGAAGTGGAAATTGAGGGAACAATATTATCAGAATAATGTTCAGGAGGAAGAGTAAGGCTAAAGCGAAGAAAGGAATTCAGCAATTTATGTATGTTGGACTAATGATACTTACAAGGAAAACAAGATATGCAATATATAATGTGTGTAAATGAAAAAAAAAAGGTTAATATGATTTTCTTTTATGTAAATTTATGTTTGTCTGCGTCTTAAGTAATAATTTAGTAAAGATGTTTTAAAAAGGAGAATTTTGCAATATTTATCTGGAACCCAGGACTGGTAAAAAAAAAAAAAACATGTTAATGCTTCTTGATATCTGGATAAAAACTCTGCAAAGAGAAGCAAGTCATCTAAATACGGTAAGCTGTGACTAAGATATGAATGGGGCTACACATTTTGCGAATACCCTTAGAACTGTAGATAAACAAAGGGGTAATACAGACAACTAATAATGTGACCCAGAAAGACAGAATCTTAGAAATTTCCTGAAGCCTATGAACATGGGAATATGTCAGTAAGCTTATTTTAGGTCTATGGTTACCAAGTAACTCATGTGAGGAAGGAAAAGTAACAGGTTCTGTAAGATCAGCAATTTGAATTTTGGAAGTTTCATGTACCAATTTAGAATTGAAAGATCTAGTGATGGTTTCCATGAGACATCTTTCTTTGTTATCAGAAACAGTTTAAAAGAGAAGTCTTTGCCCCTTTGACTTAATGGCACTGGTTCTATGACTCCCTTGATATGTAAAGACTGAAGAACTTGATGAATAATTCTGTTTGGTTTGGAAGGTGGGAAGGTATTCATCTTCAGCACCATTTTTAACACCCAGGAGTCTGAAATAATCTTTTGCCAAAAGGGAATGTTGAGGGCCATTTTTGGGACAGTTTTGTAGAGATATTGGATGGGAGAAAGGAACCTAATGGCTACTGCAGCAGTGGGAATGATAAACATAAACATTAAACATTTCTTATTTTCTAGGTAAAGATGTACTTCAAAGTCAGTGTGACAAAGGGGGATACTGCCAGCCCAGCTATCTAGAATTTTGTAAATAATAATATGTCATTTGTGAATATCAACATGATCTATATAAGATGCTTGTGTTACAAATGTATTAGAACTGCATGTCATATGTATATCAAACTGCTGGTACAGAGGTTTGTGTTGAAAAGATATTTTGTAAAATACTGAGCTTAATGATGTATCAACACTGTGCTCTGCTGGAAGAGAACAGAAATGTACGTACACTATAGTAACTTTCTAAATGTATATATTTTAATAGTGGAAACTGGAACACAGGAGGATAATTTCAGTCCAGCAAAACTTCAGAAAAATAGCTGAAGTTAAATTACTTTATGACAGCAAGAGACATGATGTCTATACTAGGGAGCTCTCTGTGTTGTCTTTAAGGAGAAATAATTACTAGGCTTGAGATGTGGAAGTGTTTTATTGTTTTATGACTTCCAGCATTTGCCAACAATCTGAGGAAAAGCCCTTGTCTACGTATTTTCACAGGTAGATGCTAAATACGGCTAGCTTCCGGCAGTGGGAGTTTCACCTGGGATAGAGTCAGATGACAAGAAATGATGTCATGCTGCAAGCTATCCCAGCAGTACTATTTAAGATATTAATTTAAGAAGTCTCTGAGAGAGGGAGACTGAGCTTTGTGTATTCTATCTTGGACCTGACAACATCAAGATTCACTCACCACATTTGCCTTGCTCTGTAAAAGTAAGTTAACTAGGGTATAGTAACTCTCTTAGATATAATCAGAAATATAGCAAAGTTTAGCTTAGATTTTTTTATTTATTTATTTGAGATTGTCCTGCAATGTTGTTTTAAATATTTCCTGTGATTTTGAACTCTGATGTCACTGTATATATATATATATATATATATATATATATATATATATATAAAACTGTCTTGTTCTTTTATTATTAAATATATTTAAACCTTTCATTATGGCTGATCTGTCTAGAGATATTTAAGTTCTGAGAGTACTTGCATATTTATTTGGTGACACTGTGGGCCACTCCTAACAGCCTTGCTCTTGGTCAAACTACCATTTGTATTAATAGCAACATTACACAGTAAGAGTGGGCACCCTTTGTTAAGGGCCTTAAAGTAGCTGATAAGGAGGTGACTGGTGGCAGTGATAACTACCTTATAGTCTGGGCATAGCTAGTAAACCTGTGCCAGCCTTTCCCAGGTGTGTGTGTGTGTATATCAAACCTCAAATAGTGTGTGTGTGTCAGCTACTTGGGCAGGGACACTTAGCGCTGATTGGACAGACAGGGTGCTGGAGGTCTTGGCTTGCCCACTTGGCTAAGATCTCAACTCTATGGCTGTGTCAGTGGCGAGTCTTATTGGGAATCTCGAGAAAGAGGGTGAAACCAGCCCCGGACTGACTGTGGTCTCTGTGTGCTCTTAAGGGAAACTCACTTGATGCAGAAAGCTGCAACTGGAAGTACTGCGTGAGTACCTTATTATCCTCTCAGTGTATGTCCCCCACTGTGCCAACGGTGAGGATTGAGGCTCCTTGATTACTGGTCTAATGGTATGTCATCACAGTCAGTACTAGCCCTGGGAAGCACCCAAAAGAAGTGATTCATTTTCAGTAATGGGATGGTTGGCCAGTCTTCCAAAAAAGTTATTCATAACCCTGTATGGTTTCAGAAGTCATCACGATAGGTGCCTCTAATGGAGTAAATTTTATAAAAAAAGTAAATATTTTGTTATGACTTTAGAGCAGTTAAACTGAGGTATGGACTAAGGAAACAAAACACTATCCCAGAAATTGTGAAGAAATGATGGAAAAGTCTTTATTGTTGGAATAGTCAAATGAAGAAAAACTGATGAACAAATAAGAATATATACAGAAAAGAAACTAAAGAGCAATACAGAGAGCAAGAAGAGTGAAACATGTGTCTATTACAGCAAAACTGATTCCAGTATGAAATGTCAAACAACAAAATCCTGAACATCTGAAATACCAAAAACCTAATACCCAAAGTACATAATGGCGAAAAAGTTAACAGCAAGTATTTTTTGCAAGTAGCAGGCTACCCTGCAACCCCATCCCCAAAGATAAATATATCAACTCCACAGTTATGCCACTTGAAGAAGGGAGAGCTCTCCCAAAAAAGGGATTTACTTCAGGCATTCACTTAAAAATTACACCAACAGTGATTTCCTAAGGAAAACACTAATCAGCGTTGTATTTCTAAGTGTCTTATGCTTTGGGCAACTGATGCTTGGAGAATTTCATCTCGACCATGTGTATAAATACCAAACAAAACCAAGTTATGAAAAGGAATCAGGCTCTCAATTAACTTACCATAGCTAGGAGAAGATACATCCACACAGCTCAGTCATATGTATGCAGGCAGCAACTCCTGAACTCTTAATTGTCCAGTGGAAATGAGTTAATTTACTGCATTAGATGTACCAGTCAGTGTTTCCACTCTTGCAAATGTGTCCCATTGAGGGTTTTTCTACATAAGAATTTCCATATTGTAAAAGCTTCAATATGCTGTTTTCAAAATGATTTGAAAAACAATCCACAGGCAATTTGCTTACCTTGTTCTGTTTTGCAATAGTGTCCACCAAAAAGTTTGTTCTAACATTGTCAACATTTGGTACCAAAATAGAAGAATAATCAGGAATGCTGTCTGTTGGATAAACATACTGCTGAACTCTTTTACTCCAATGCTCCCAGTCACCTATCAAATAAAGCATAATCTTAACTTTAACTGCTCTGTAATATCACTTAAATAAACAACTTTCTGTTTTATTTTATTTATTTTACATTAGTTGCCCAGGTAGTATACTGATCACAAATGACCATTTGCAGGTACTGCTTGGGTGAAATAATTCACAAAGAAGGAAAAGAGAGACAGTAAGTTGTACATATCAAAAATAGAAAAACTAACAATATATAACAAAAATGGTAAAGCAGCAATTAAAAGATTGTACCAACAAGTACTAAAGAAATGCATTATTTCACATGCTTATATTTCAGGTTTACATAATGGTGGAAATGCTGTGGGGTAATAAGAGTCAGGACAGGAGAAGGTGGAGGAGGTGAAGTTAAGCGGTGTTAGTAGCTGAGAGAGAGAGAGAGAGAGTAAGGCTAGAGTTTGAAAGGTCCTTACCTGGCATGGTCTACTGTGTGGCAAGAGCAGCTTGAGTTTGGGGGAAGGATTTTTTTTAAGTTCAGCCCTAAAGACGGGGAAAGGGGATCATAGTTGCTGTAGGTGGGGGGGGGGTCCATATTTCAGGTGCAAGGATAGGGAAAGAGTGGTTTACTATTTTTAAAGGTATGTCTGTTTTTAATAATTTGAATAAGTACTTTAACTGTATATGGAAAATAGAAATTATAAAATGTACTGCATTATACTTCTTCATTAATACATCATTCTACATAGCATAGCATCCTTGTACAATTAGTTGATGTTATTAACACCATAGGGAGCAAGGCTTTGGGGCATCAGAACTGGATACTGAACTCAAAGAAAACACACATAATGTTAGTATCACTGAAATGAGTACAAATGCTAGACAAAATAAAATAACCTTTAGGACTTTTACAATAAGCATCATCCAAATAATTGTCGGCATTGGATACTTGCACGTATTTAAAAGAGCACTCTTAATTTAATAAGCGTGAGACACTGGCTAATTTTGCTATCTCACAGTGCTTGATCCTCTAGTTTATTTCTCAGCTGGAATGCTTTCTTTGTGGAGTGTGATGTTCGTTGTGTGTGTGTGTATGTTTATGTGGAGAAGTGTAGCTGGCTCAACCAACACCCTAGGCCAGTACCAAAAAATAGTGCCACACTCCTTCAGCTGTTCCAGTGAAAAAAGGACTTCTGCAAAATTGCAGGATGCCAATTGGGTGGCTTCCTACAGACAGCACACAGTCTGCATTTCACCCTCGCTCTCCTGCTCTTCAAGTGAAGAGAAAAAAAATCTACTCTTTCTACTGGCCAACAAACCAGGTGGCAAGATAAACGACACATATCTTCCCTCCTGCTCCAGCCAATCAGATCCAGTTTCTGTGCTCTGCCTCCAGCTATCTCCTTCCTCTCGTTTTATTAAAAATAAAAACTTCTTTTCTTTTAATCTGTAGCAACCTGCCTGATACAAATGTGGCAAGCAGTTGCTACAGTTTATACCCTAAATGAAGAGCAGTTGATCTGCTGTGGCGACCCCTAATGGAAGCAGCCGAAAGAAGAAGAAAATACCCTAAATGAAGAGCTACAGCATTCAGGTTTTAGTTAAAAAAATGAACAAATCTTTTCTCCTTTAAACTGTAGCTAAATACTGTTTATAACCCACATGGAGCACCGCAGCACTCAGGTTTTGTTTTTTTTTTTTTTACTTTTAAACTGTGGCACACTGTTTGCTACTGTGTAGAACGCAGTTGCTACAGTTTAGACCACACACAATACTACAGCATTTGACCACAAATGCAATACCAGCTTTTAAAATCTGGTATTGCACTAACGAACATTCAGGAATCAGAATGTGGATCAAATGGTCTATGGCCAATCATGCTGCTTAGCTTTTTTTGCCCATGGCAGTTGCCCCTTTTATCCCACCCTACCTACATTACTGTGTGTGTATGTGTGTGTGTGTGTGTGTGTGTGTGTGTGTGTGTGTGTGTATCCTTCATGGCCTTGAGTTGTGTAAAGAGTGAGTAATGGGCTAATGAATAAAATCAGATTATTCAGGAAAAAATTAACCTTTTGTTGTTATATTCTGTAGAAAAATGATTTTTATGTACTTACCATAAATATTGATCTGTGTTGTCTGCTTCCATCCTTCGTCAATGGATGAGGTTAAAGGATATGACCTCAGCCACTCTTAGACTTTGGATCCAAAGCTCAAGCTCCTACTCTTACCCATAATCCCCATGCAACTTTTGAGTTACCTCAGATCAAGTTTGCCCATATCTTACAATAAAAGATGTCATACTCTCCTACCAAAAAACAAACACTTTATATGATTATCCAGCTTCCTGGCCTAAAGCTTGAAGGGTGTATGACCAAACCATAGGAAATATCAATGCAGTCATTCCAGAAGCAAAATAAAAACCTAACTGGATGGATGGAGGTGGGAGGGATTTTGAGGAAGGACAGAAAGAGAGAGCACAGAGCTATCATTATTTTAAGCACATACCTCTCATATCTGATGTTTTCTCTTCTGTCTATTCCTGCATGGAACAGAGGCCCCAGCTACAATCAGTCTTGGGAGGTCTCATGGAAGGGCATTCTAGAGAGCAGCTGCACCAAAGGAAGCTCTAGCCCTTGACTGCAAATCCAACTTGTAATGAGATATGGACATTGGGTCAAGTAGCTGCAGCACAAGTGTTGTCAAGTCATACTCTTAAGAAGAAGACAGTAGAGATAACATCTAATCTAGCTGAATGAGCCTTGGATGGTTTAGGTAAGGATAATCCCTTCTGGAGTGAGAAATAGTAACAGAAACTATTAACTGCATCCAGCAAATATATGCTTTATAGCTGTAGCTACCTTATTAGAAGGACATAGAAAAAGAATATGTGCAAGAGAACAGTGGGCGACCTTACTCTTGTAAATCTCTTTCTTTTGAAAATCTTTTGTTATCCTCTGTAGTTTCACATACCTTTACTGTCTTTCGTTGCAGAGGTCACTTACTGCAGGATAACAAATGGATAGAGCTCTGAGCAGTCCCTTGATCTACTAAAGAATTAAAGAAGAGAACTTCTTTAATGTAAGGAACTTGTTAATGAGCTGCTTCCTGTTCCAAAGTACTGGATCAGAATCTCCTCACCTTCATTTGCCTATAGTGTGACCTTGCGCAAGTAACTTAACCAGATAGTGCTTTTGGCAAACCTAGTGACTATGTATGTGGATGATTAAGAGGAATTTGCTCGTGAAAAAATGGGAAACACCTGGTAAGCACCCTGGGATCTGGGGTGAGACCACATGGCAGGACTTGAAACTAATAATAATTAGCATCAACCTTGAACAGTAAACATCTCCTGGACTCTTTGGTAATTTTGATGAGCAAGTAGAAAGTAGCATACTGAAATTCCCCCATGCACCTTCAATCCCTTCCCTAAAAGCACAAGAGGATGGACTGCCCCATAACCATCTGTAATCTGTTTATTTATATATATTCAGTGACTTAGGCTGCTAAGGTCTAGTACAGGTATAAGGTCTTCATCAATTTCTTGGGAACCAAGAAGAGCCTTGAATAAACCTTAGACCCACTCTGGTTAGGTGGAACCTCTTGGATGGCTCTTTCCAGTACAAGGTTTAAGACCTCTTCTTTTGCCACCCTCTTTTGATGGGGTGTGAGATCTGAAAATGACAGAGTGAATAGTATGAGAAACTGAGTAAAGGGAATGAACTAGCCACTGGATACTAGTTCTCTGACCCATGTGTCATGTGTAATGGCCAAACACACAGTTTGGTGCAGGGAGAAGTGACCCAACTGTAACCAGAGTGGAAACGTTTGGCAAGATCCTAGGGATTCTCCTGCTGCCTTCCTGCCTCTGCCAGTGTGGTAGCATCCATTGAAGGATCCCACATGTCCTCTGTGGGAAGGCTTATCCTGAAGCAAGTGGAAGGCCTGCCTCTGAGAATTTCTAAATTAAAAGATTTTGGCTCCTTTCTGATTCTTTAAAAGGGATCTTTGGGGAATATGGAACTTGACACCCACAGCGGACAAAGTTTGCCATCTTGCTCTGTTCTTACCAATTTCTCTTTCTATTTGGGTCAAAAAATAGAGGACCTGTCAAATGTGATGTTTGTGAAGGATGCCTTGAAGTTCTCCATAAAATCACAATGACAGTTCCAGGCATAGTGTCTCATGGTGATGCTTGTAATACATCTTTAGCCACTCCACTGGTCACAATATATAATAACAGCAGGGACAGGGTAGAAGTGTTAATAATAGTGGATAACTCCACCTCCAGCTGTCTATAAGTGTCAGGTGTCACTAGCTGTCTCAACACTTCTAGGGTAAGCTAGATCACAGTGGAACTTGCATCACAAAATTTAAGGCTCTAATGGTAAATGTTTCTGATGCATAGGTCTGCCTCACCATTCTGTCCATCATCCTGGAATCCTTAAATGGAGGAATGACAGACAGGCTCTTATCAGAAGACTCTGTTTTGGTTGCAGCCACCAGAAAGTACAGTTGTGTAAATTGCACTTACCCATAACAGTAGATAATCAAATTTCTCAATGCTGAAGTAGCCTTTAAGCTACATGGGTTGCATCTTGCCCAAGGCACAACAAACAGCTAGTCAACTGCCAAAAGCTCTAACTCCTTCCCATATCTTCAATTTGATTATTTGGCCAGCTCTGTGGATGGAAAATCAGCAGTCAAAGTAAAGAATCTTCAGAACTTTCTTGCCCAAAAGTTAAGAAGAAGCTACTCATCCTACACTACAAAAACAAAAAATAATAACTAATTTTATATCCCAACAAGTAACAATATACAAAAACAGAAGGATGAATGCTGTGTGAGGCTACTGCAGCAGTTAGGAATTTGAACATCTACTGTTATGGGTATGTGGGATTTAAACAACTGCATTATGCTCATCATTCCTACTGCTGCAGTAGCCTTTAGGCTATATAAGTTGATTACCAAACCTATCAAACCTGGAAGGAAGAAGGATATAGATCCAAGAATTCCTGGGGAATAGTCCTAGCAAAGCCTGTCCTGGATCTAGAAAAGAAATGGAATTCTGTTTGCAATACCTTGCAAAAGTATGTATAGAGGACCATGTAGCAGCCTCTAGAATACTTCTAGAGTTCACCATTTTATTATGCCATTGAAGAAGACAAGGCCCTTGTAGTCACAGTATGAGCTTTGATACTGCATGAAACTGGTTTACCATGGTGGGCATAAAAAATAGCTGAGGACAACCATCTAGAAATAGTCAGCTTTGACATGCCTTATATTTTCATTGTCCCAGCATAAGAAACAAATAGCTGATCGAGGACTTGGTTTTGTCAGTAGAGTACATAAGCTGTCTATGCACATCCAGAGTATGTAGGAGTCAATTACAAGTTATCCAGTTCAGTTTATTTGGACTTTGTTTTAATAGTGCTCTTTCTGTTTCTTATTTTAGTCTGGATTGTAAAAAATGACGTGTTACATCAGGCTAACTTTTAATTGTACGCTAGGCTCATTATTATGTATGAGGGTGTCAGTCATGATTTATTATGAGTTATGATCCTTTGTGATTTTTATGTATATATTAGTGTTCTATGGGTTGGAACTATTATTGAAAAATTGATCTGATGAAGTCCAGGTGGTGGCCAAAAGCACTTATCATGAATTAAAGCTGAGTTATTCCAGTGTCTAAGCCTGTTTGAGTTGGTTTCTTCAATACCTTCATAAAGGAAAAAAATGTTTCTAAGTCTCAGTCCTGCAAGTAAAACAGCCCTTAAATCCCAAGGATCTTGGGGGAGAAGAATAAAAAGATGTATTTACTTGCTTGAAAGGCTGCCCTGGTGGTGAGTGGTCCTGAGCAAATTCTGTTCCAGAAACCTCCTGTTGTGGGGTAAAGGTCAGATCTGAACTCTGTGATGGGGAAGGTGATCACCTCAGAGCAAAGTAAAAACAATAAAGTTCAACCGGAGAAATGGCCCAGCTGGGATCAAAAGTATATTCAACGCATGTCCAGTGAGAATGACACTAGGCTTGGAGATCTCACTACTCAATCCCAGCTGATAAACCCAGCTTGACCACGTAGGAGACCTGAAGAAGAGTAAAATCTCAAGAAAAATGATACATCTTCCAATGTTGTCTCATTAGAAAAAAATCTTCCAGTGTTGTCTCATTAGAAAAAAACCTCAGTATCCCATCTCAGTTAAATTCCTTTTACTGGTAATGCAAGGAATTTAACTGAGATTGGATACTGAGGTTTTCTTTCTTTTTATTGATAATACAAGGAATTTAACTGAGATTGGATACTGAGGTTTTCTTTCTACTGAGACAACATAGGAAGATATATATAATTTTTATTGAGATTTTGCTCTTCCTCTGGTCTCCTATGCGGACAAGCCAGGTTTATTTGCTGTGATTGAGTACTGAGAGTCTCCAAGCCTAGTGTCATCGTCCCTGGACAAGGACTGAATATACTTTTGATCCCAGCTGGGCCATTTCCCCAGTTGGACTTTATTGTTTTTACTTTGGTTTGAGGTGATCTCCTTTCTCCTCACTGAATTCAGGTCTGACCTTAAACCCACAACAGAAGGCTGTTTCTGGAACAGGATTTGCCCAGGACCATCTACCACCAGGGCAGCCTTTCAAGCGAGTAATTACATGTTGTTATACCTTCATAAAACATTAACATCTGAAGTTTTGGACTGTTTATTACTGTTGCTTAATACTGTAACATTTAATTGTTTTTATTTTTTATTTTTCACAAAAAACAAGGAAGTGAGGTCAGTCCTACACCTTAAGCTATCTCCTTGCATCTCTGTTGTGGTTCTGAAGACATGGATAGAACATTGACAGACTAATGGTTTGATTCAAAGTGAGCTCTGAAACAACCATAGACATGAATGAGGGATTTGTCCTTAATTAGACCCTATCTCTATGCAAGACCAGACAGGGTTCAACCACCATGAGAGGTGCAACTCAGATACTCTTCTTGTAAATGTCAGGGTAATGAGAACAACAGTTTTCCATGTAATGAACTTTAAGTCTACTTTATGCACAGGTTCAAATGAGGCATAGTTAATTTTTCCAGCACAAAGCTAAGTTATCTGGAAGGAGCAAAATGTTTACAGGAAGCTCTCAGGTGTAAAACTTCTCTAAGAAACTGTTTTTCTGTCAGTGAGCAGACATGATGAAATGGCCTTAAGATTTACCTTGACAGAAGAGTAAGATAAGCTAGGGGAAAAATAACTCACACATATATCTGAGCACCAGTGGTACAAATTCCCTGATAGGCTGCTGGTTATTGGTTAGCCATCAACTAGATTTATATTTTAAACTAGTCAATATAAGATTTTCTAGTAGCAAGTTTTCTTGCCTCCATTAGTACCTACTGCACTTCTTCTGAAAAGAGCTGTCTAAAAGAATTATAACTGAATTATCCATGCAGTTATTTCAAGATATTTGAGAATAGGGTACATCAAACTACCCCCTATTTTGTGTGAGTTGGCCCATCTCATGAGGAAGCTTGTGGCAATTATGCTTGTCTAATTCCAAAAGGAAGGGAGGACCAATGTTGCCTGGGCCAAAAGGGAGTTACCACAATTATTTCTGAAAAGTCTTCAGAATTACTCTACATGTCAATGGAAAGGGTAGCAATGCATAAATGACCATTTCCATCCATGAAAATGAAAATGCATCTGTTTTCAGGCCTTATTACATGGAGCTGTGGTAAAGGAAATTTGCCAAGGGATTGTTGTGAGTGGAGGCAAACAAATCTACTTGATATTTTCCCCCATAGATGGATCAAGTCTTGGAAGACCTCCTGATTCAGTTTATTTATTTATTGCTTTTGTTAATTGGGAAAGTCCACCTTGGCTCAAGAACCATTTTTATTGGATGCCCGGGGAGAAAAGTGTTATTACAATCCAATACAGTTACTTCCACACTGACAATGACATCTAACATTTTTAAACATCATTATTAAATTATCACTTAAGACATAGGCAGACCTACGTTAACAGAAAAGAAAACAAATCATTAATGTTTTTACTATTTACATACATTATACACCACATATCTTTTCTTTCTTTTTAACCATCATCAATCCATTACATTAATTGCTGAATTCCTGCATTCACTTAAACCTCACTCCTTCTCCTCCTGAACATTATTCTGGATGCACTGTCCCCACAATTTCTATTTATCTCTATGTAATTTGCTCCTTTCATTTTCAAAAGATCAGTCTTCTTTGATCTTTTTTATAATATTCAATACTTTAGATACAGTCCGTTTAGACTTTGCTTTCTATTTTCTAGTAATTGTTTTTTTTTTTTGGCAGCCAACAGAAGTTACCTTAATAAGGCCTTACTATGTCTGGGCAATTCAAATCCTGTGTCCCAGCTCAAAAATAGAAGTTATGTTCTTACCATAACGTTCCATGTTAGTTGTCTTCTTCTCGCCTTCTTCTTGCTGGATGGGTTCGGAGCCGACCTCGGCTCCGACTCGGCCACTCTAAAAGCTCGAGAGTTGGTTCCACCGGCTCGAGGCTCCCCTTATATCCCACAATGCTAGGCGAGAGTTACCTCAGATCTCGTTTGTAAGCTAACCCCAGCTTATAATAGTAACAGTATAACTGTAAAACAGAGTCCACCTCTAACAACAGGAAGAAAGAAGGGTGACCTACATCCTGAACCAGGAAATATGCAAAATAGCATATGTCTAAGAAAGAGGTGGTAGAAAGAGAGGTCACAATCACAACTCCTCTAGGTCTGTCCAGGCCAGGGGGAAGGAGGGTGGGACGCAAGAAGAAGGCGAGAAGAAGACAACTAACATGGAACGTTATGGTAAGAACATAACTTCTATATGTTAAGTTGTCTATCTCGCCTTCATTCTTGCTGGATGGGACCGCGTCCCTAGCACCTTGTCCCGGGTGGCCTAACGGAACAGACTCCTGAGAACAGTGGAACCAAAGTTAGCTCTATGCCTAGAAGCTAAATCCAACTTATAATGAGAAATGAAAGTGTGAGGAGTAGCCCAAGTAGCCGCTGCACAAATGGTGTCAATAGGCAGTCTGTCTTGGAAGGCTAAAGAAGTAGCCAAAGCTCTGGTGGAATGAGCCTTAGGTTTATCAGGCAGCTTTTGATGTCTAATTTCATATACAAGGGAGATCAAAGATGTTAGCCATCTGGATAATGATACCTTTGAAACTGAAAGTCCCTTTCTGCTTTCCGCATAGGAGACAAACAGCTGATCAGATTTTCTGAACTGTTTTGTTCTATCCAAGTAGTACCTCAATTGACGGTGAACATCCAGGCAGTGTAATTTTTGTTCAGACCTATTGGAGTATTCTGGAAAAAAGACAGGTAGATCAATGCTTTGATTTAGATTTGACGTCGATACCACCTTAGGCAAAAAGGACGGGTTAGTTCAGAAGATACTCTGTCCTTATGAAACAAAAGATAAGGAGGACGACAGCTGAGTGCTTGAAGCTCTGAAACTCTTCTGGCTGATGTAATAGCTACCAGAAAAAGAGTCTTCCATGATAATAATTTTAAAGAACAGGAGACTGCAGGTTCGAAAGGGGGAAGAATCAAGGAAGCAAGAACTAAATTTAGGTCCCAAGGAGAAGGAGGATTTCTTATAGGAGGTCTGAGAAGAAAAACTCCTTTCAAAAAGGCTTTGCAAAGCTTGTGGGACATTAAGGCAGATTCAGAAATACCCACATGAAAGTTAGAAATAGCTGCCAATTGAACTTTAAGTGTAGAAGGAGATGAACCTGCATGGAAGAGTTCAGCTAGAAAATCAAGGACTAATTGGATGGAAGCAGTGAAAGGATCTATGTCCTTACCTTGAGCCCAATATGTGAAGCGTTTCCATTTACTCAAATAAATCTTCCGAGTGGAAGATTTATGGGAAGCTATCAGAATATCTCTAACAGAGTGAGATAATTGAGGAAGCCTGGCTAAGGTTGGAACTGGAGGAACCAAGCAGTGAGGTTCAGAGAGGGGAGGGAGCGATGAAACTGACCCGACTGATGGATCAAAAGATCTGGAACTAGGTCCAGATTCCACGGTCGCTCCAAGAGAAAACGATGTAGAAAGGGGAACCACACTTGTCGAGGCCAGTAGGGAGCAATGAGGATCAATGAGGCCTTCTGAACGATAGCTTTCTGTATCACTTGAGAGATCAGTGGGAAGGGAGGAAATGCATACAGAAGTCCCCGGGGCCAAACTTGGACTAGAGCGTCTCTGCTGGATTGGCCTGGTAAAGGGAATAGAGTGAAATATTCTCTGCACTTGCTGTTTTGGGGAGTAGCAAAAAGATCGCAGCAAGGCTGACCCCACTTGAGAAAAATTTCTCTCACTACAGAGTCTTTCAGAGACCACTCGTGAGGCATGAGTATGGCTCTGCTCAACTTGTCCGCAATTTGATTGGACTTTCCGGGGATGTGCGTTGCTATCAGAAACCGCTGAGAAGAAATCACCCATTGCCACAGTCTGAGTGCTTCTCGACACAGGGGGTATGACCTGGTTCCGCCTTGTTTGTTGATGTACCACACTACAGACATATTGTCTGTTTGGATTGCAATCGTTCCCAAGGGAAGAGAGTCTTGAAGGGCTTGCAACGCTAAAAGCACTGCTCTCATCTCCAGAACATTTATGTGCAAGTGGCATTCGTTTGGTTGCCATGTGCCCTGGACCGTCCTGCCCTGATAATGCCCCCCCCACCCGATCAGGGAGGCATCCGTTGTCAGAGTAGCAACCGGAAGAGGTGGAACAAAGGGTCTTCCTAACAAGAGCTGAGGGGAAGACATCCACCACATGAGATGATTTTTGCACGCTTGCGTGATCATAATGGTGTGAGACATTGGAAGTTGCTGGTATGACCATTGAGTAAAGAGCATCCATTGAAGGATCCGCATGTGGAATCTGGCTAATGGAAGCAGAGGTATGGCCGCTGCCATAATTCCCAACACTTTCAGAACTAACCTGGCTTTGATTCTGTTGTTGTTGAAAAGGAGTGATACCAGTTTGTGAATGTCTGTTATTCTCTGATGTGTTAGTCTTGCAGACATGTTTACTGTAACTAGATTTGCGCCTATGTAGGTAATAGTACGACAAGGCGACAAAACAGACTTTTCGCAATTTATTGAAATACTCAGCTTTTGACAAACGCGAAAAGTGTAATCTCTGGCCATCAGAAGGAGATGCTTGGTGGGAGCTGTGAGGAGCCAGTCGTCCAAATATGGAAACACCTGGAATCCTTGTCGTCTCAGGTGAGAAGCTACCACTGCCATGCATTTGGTAAACACCCGGGGGGCAGTGGTGAGACCAAACGGCAGGGCCCTGAACTGAAAATGACTGGTTCCCAGCCTGAAGCGGAGGAATCTTCTGGAGCGTCTGTTCATTTTTATGTGATGGTACGCATCCCGAAGGTCTATAGAGCACATCCAGTTTCCTTTGCCCAAAAGGGGAAGGATGGATTGCAGCGTGACCATCCGAAATCTTGTTTTCTTGACTGATCTGTTCAAGACACTGAGATCCAAAATTGGTCTCCAGTCCCCTGTTTTCTTTGGAACTAAAAGAACCTTGAGTAGATTCCGGATCCTTGCTGGTCTGCTGGAACTGGCTGAATTGCTCTTTTTGCAAGCAGTTTTGAAATCTCCAAAACCGCTAGATCCCTTTGAGCGGGTGGAACATCTGGAAGGGATTTTTTTGACTGATTTGGAATGCGAAGAAAGGGGATAGAATAGCCTTCGGAAATGATGGACTGTACCCATTTGTCTTGAGTCAGGGATAGCCAGGCTTCTGGGTACAGTGACAATCTTCCCCCGACTGCCTCCGAAGATGGGCAATCGGGCAACACCTCAGGGATGCTGAAAGGGCTTGTCAGGGAAGGCTTCCCGATTGCCCTGGTTCTGCGGACCCCCCCTGCCCCTAGGGCGACGTCCACCACTGTTATTCCCGCCTCTGCCTCTGGCGGGGAAATGACTCTGTGCGTCAGGCGAAGTCCCATGAGATTGTTTACGGAACCACATCTTTCCACCCTTCTAGCCTTTGGGGTAAGGCCTAGAAGGAGTAGAAAAACGGACTCCGACGGCAGAAAGGGTCTTGCCATCAGTTTCGCACCTAGTCAAGGTTTCTTTCACTTGAGGACCAAAGAGGGATGATCCATCGAACGGGGAGTTAGTGAAAGACGTCTTGAAGGGGTCCGCAAAATTGCATAGCCGCATCCAGGCATGCCTACGTAAGGCCACACCTGTCCCTGCGGCTCTGCTCGCTCCATCAGCCGCGTAAGAAAGAAGGCGCATGGAGGCGTTGGTTATGGAGTTAAGGGTAGCCAGCTGCGTGTTCATCTTATCTTGGAAACCCGCAGCTGTAGGGTCCTTTAACATTTCACTCGCTTCCTTGATCAAGTCCCTTTGAAGACGAGTAAAATGGCACAGGTAGTTCAGCGAACGCATGGTAAATGTCGCTGACGAGAACATCCGCTTCCCATACCTGTCCATGGACCTAGATTCCTTGTTAGGTGGATGGACAGGTACTGAAGGATCAGCTAGCTCCTTCTTAGTGGCAGCAGCTACCACCATAGCATCCACAGAAACTCCTTTTGTTAAGAACTGTTTGTCTGCTGGTGCTGTTATGAACTTGGAGGGTCTCCTGGGAGTGGGGTCCACTGAATCAGGAGCCGTCCATGCCTTCTTAGCAACCACCTGCATGAGGGGGTCAAAGGGGGGGGACACCCAGGAGGTGGAAGGACGAGAACCAAACGCCTCAAGATACACAGATTCGTCCTCCGAAGGGTTGAGGGCTGGCCAATTTCCCCTCTGTTTCAGGATCTCCAGAATGTCTGCAAATGAGACATCTTCAGAAGGGGAACAGGGGGAACCCTCAGAATCATCCAAATCTGTGTCTGACGTGATGGACTCAGGTGAGTCAATGTGTTTCCTCTTACACTTCCTCTTCCGAGGGGCTCTTCTGCCAAATCAGGAGAGGCCTCGGAAGAGGATGAAATCCCCACAGGGGGTTCCTGAGGAGCTGGCTCTCTGCGGTCCGGGATGAGGGAGTGAGCCGACTTAACCTGAGGCACCGTAGAGGGAGGGGTGGACGGAGCCGACTGTGGAGTAGAGCCAGGCTCTAACACACTCCGCATGACCTCGAATGCACCCCTGTCAGGCAGAGCCAGAGGTCCCCGCTCCGAGAAGCTAAGAACCCCCCACGGCACCGACAGTGATGGCTCCGAGGCCGATGTCGGAGCCGAACTCACCAGCGCCGAAGCACCGAGAGGGAGAGGGGGGTCGGACAAGGGTCCGATGCCACTCACCCCCTCGGAGCCGACGAGGGAAGTCCGGCGCCGAGATTCTTCCAAAGAAGAAAACGGAGCCGACGACGGAGCCGAAGACAATTGTATCGGCTCCGACGCTATCACAGTCTCAGTTCCGACGCGACCTGGCTCCGAGCTCAAGAGAGTCGAAGGAGGAATATGTTGATGGACCGGGGCAGGCATCGACTGATGAGTCGGGCTCTGAAGCATCTGGGCCAGTGCCTCGGACTTAAGAACTCGACTCACTACCCTCTGAAGGTCATGATCCGACAGCCTCGATGACCTAGAGGAGTGAGATCTTTGGCTCCGTTCAGACAGCAGGGGAGATCCTGGAGCCGAATGAACGGAGCCAAGAGATGGTGACCTGGACCTCTTCCTAGTTGTCGGCTCCGAAGGTCTGGTCGGAGCCGACACGCGAACTTCTATTACCTCGGCTCCCGCCGCAGCCGAGGGAGCCACAGAAACTGTGGACTGAGACTTATCGGCTCCAGCCGGAGCCGATGAAGGCAGAGGTTGAGAAACCTTAGGTCTCGGCTCAGGTGTCGGAGCCGAAGACCTAGATGCCTTAGAGGGCTTCCCTGTTGAAACAGATAGGGAATCCTCTGGCTTGAGTAAGCCTCTTAATATCAATTTATTTTTCTTTCCTGCAGGACCCTGGGGCTGAAGCCATGGCACACAGCACAGGAGTCCTGCAGGTGCAAAGGCCCCAGACAGTAGACACAAGAAGTGTGAGCGTCTGTCAGAGACATTTTCTGACAGCACGCATCACACTTCTTGAATCGAGACCTTTGCTTCTTTAGACATTTTTTAAACAGGTGTAAACAAACACACACACAAACACACTAGTTACACCCTGTCAAATTAAATTATAATAAAACCACTAACTAGGATTTTAAAATAATACACACACACTCCACTAGGGAAGAGAAAAGGCCTGTAGGCCCAAGGGAAGAACCTAAAGTTCTTGAGGGAAAAAAACGGGAATTTTTTAAAAGGGGATAAAAATTTCTCTAAACTAAGGGAAATAAGTAAAAATATTAAAATTAAAGGGGTTTTGATAGACTAAATTACACAAGAAAAAGTCACTTACCAAGAACCGGTAGAAAACCAACCTCGAAGCTGTAGCGGCAAACGAGATCTGAGGTAACTCTCGCCTAGCATTGTGGGATATAAGGGGAGCCTCGAGCCGGTGGAACCAACTCTCGAGCTTTTAGAGTGGCCGAGTCGGAGCCGAGGTCGGCTCCGAACCCATCCAGCAAGAATGAAGGCGAGATAGACAACTTAACATTAATTATTTCTTTTGTTACAGCTGTTAACTCACCCAATATTTCTGATGAGTACTCTACAGGGAATTTTTTTAATCTGCCAACTCATTACATCCCCCCAAAAAAGTTATGTACTCACCATAACATTCCATGTTTGTTGTCCATGATCTCGCCTTCTTTCTTGCTGGTTAGGTTCGGAGCTGATCCTTGGCTCCGACTCAGCCGCATACTAAAACTCGAGAGCTTCCACTGGCTCAAGGCTAGACCCTATCCCAACATGCCTAGTGAGAGTTAGCCAGATCTCGTTTGTGATAACCCAAAACACTAGACTAAATAAATATATATATATATATATATATATATATATATATATATATATATGTAGACTAAATATATATGTGTGTGTATATATATATATATATATATATATATATATATATATATATATATATATATATATATATCTATATATACACAAACAAAAACTGGAATAATTTGGCTATCAAACCAAGAAAAAAGAAAATTGCCAAATATACTGGAGCCACGAATGTCGGAACCAATATTTTATTAAGCGCATACAGAAACCGCTAAAAACACATGAACGCTTTGTATCAGAATTGCGTTTTCGTCTAAACAAACCAACTTCATCAGATACTCACTTTGAAATAAACGGCGCAGTGGTGCAGCGGTTAATGCTGTCATCTCACAGCAAGAGATTCTCTGGTTCGATTCTCAGCTGGGGTGCCTTCTGTATGGAGTTTGCATGTTCTCCCTGCGCTCGCGTGGGTTTCCTCCGGGTACTCCGGTTTCCTCCCACATTCTAAAGACATGCTTCTGGAGCATTACTCCCCGGGCCTCCACTGAAAACAATCTGTGGAACCTAGTCTGACTTTCCCGGTCAGCAACTGTTAAAAAAAAAAAAAAAAAAACAGTCCTTTTATAAATTATTCAAAAGCATTTCATCCAATCAAAAAACAGTTAATTAATTAAACAATCATTATTCAATTCCTATTTACATTCAGCAATTTTTGTGGGGAATTTTACAAGCAGATTAAAGGGGTAGCTATGGGGGCCGCATGTGCCCCCACTTATGCAAATTTAGTGTTGGCCAAATGGGAGGAATTATATACTCTGGAATCTAGGTTTTGTTGTTATTGGAAATTGTATCGTAGATTTCTGGATGACATAGTCATTCTATGGTCAGGGGGGGGCAGAACAATTAGAGGAATTTAAATTATATTTGGAAGAAACTACGAATTTTCTAAGATTTACTTTTCATGTTTCTACCGAGAAACTCCAATTTTTGGATGTGGAAATATATAAGAAAGAAGATAGGTTTGTATCAAAAATATTTAGAAAACCCACTTTTTGCAATTCATTTCTTCATTTTCAAAGTGCCCATACCTACTGGTGCAAAAAGAATATTGTGAAAGGGCAATACGTCCGAGGGAGCCGTATGACTATCTCTGAGAACGACTTTGAAAACGAATGTAAATTACTTAATAAAATGTTTTTAGAGAGATGATATCCTCAGGAATTTATTAGGGAAATACAAGATGAAGTGTACATGGGTAGAGAAACTAGATTTAGACCTATTTTAAATAATAACAACCTAGATGAAAGTTTTTGTGTTAATTTTACCCCCACAATACAAGAAAATGATTTTACTCATGCCTTGGTTCTTGAATACAACGCCTTTAACACTAAAGTTACGAGAAAAATTGTTGAAAGAGAATGGTCAAAATTTATTAATTTCACTGATTTGGACCAGAAAAAAATAAACAGAAATGTTAAGGTTGTGTATAAAAACTCCAGATCATTTAAAAATATGTTGGAGAATAAAGGTCTTCCAAGGAATAAGCAAGGTAGGAAGGGCACCTATAAATGTGGACGCTGTGCACATTGTAACAATATAGTGGACAAAAAAAGTTTATTTGGAATGTAGAGAAAAATGGATTAAAAGTACAGACCACTATAATTGTGAAACCAAGGGGGTAGTATACATTAGTTTATGTTCAGAATGTAATGCTTTTTATGTAGGAAAAACTGAAAGGGTGTTGAAAAAGAGAATATATGAACATAAATATGAAATAGCCACACGAAAGGACACTAATGCCTTGTATAAACATACCCTGGTTTGTAAGGATGCTAAATTTCATTTTATGGTTTTAGAGCAGGTCAAAAAGGACCCAAGGGGTGGATTATGGGAAGAAAAATTAGAGGCCAGGGAACTATGGTGGCAGATATCCCTTGATTCAACAAATTTCCCAGGCTTAAATGAATTTATTTCTATTATACCCCTTTTAAAATTGAAAGCAGGGATTTTGTAAGACAATTAGATGTAATTGCCACTTTCACCAGCAGATGGCAAGGCATATAATACAAATGGTTTTCTTCCTAAAGTAACTTTTAAACATCAAAAATGGATTTTTTACATAAATTAATTTATATGTTTTTTATATATTTATCACATATTTTAAATCAAATGTTTTTTAAAATGTTTCTAATTGTTGGTATTGATGTTATTTATTGTATGGAAAGAGTACAAAACTTCTAAAGTATGCATTGCTGAATGTAAATAGGAATAGAATAATGATTGTTTAATTAATTAACTGTTTTTTGATTGGATGAAATGCTTTTGAATAATTTATAAAAGGACTGTTTATTTTAAAGTGAGTATCTGATGAAGTTGGTTTGTTTAGACGAAAACGCAATTCTGATACAAAGCGTTCATGTGTTTTTAGCGGTTTCTGTATGCGCTTAATAAAATATTGGTTCCGACATTCGTGGCTCCAGTATATTTGGCAATATGTATATATATATATATATATATATATATATATATATATATATATATATATATATATAGCATCCTGCCTTCACCCAGAATGATACCACGATATAAGGACAAAATGATCAACTTCAACAATCAGCTAAGCTTTTGGTGTCATTCAAAGGGGATCCAATGTCTGTCTGCCTGGGATGACACAATCGACAGACCACGATGCTTTGCCAGAGATGGCCTGCACCTGTCACCCCTGGGATTCAGGTTACTGGCTAAGGCTCTTGCCACCCCTATAGTGCCTTTTTTAGGCAAAGTTTAAAGGAAAAAAACAACAGGTACAAGCATGCAAAATCTTAAGATAACGCTACTTAATGCTAGAAGTCTAAACCGCAAAATGCACACTCTCAAGGCACTCCTAAAAATGGAGAACATCGATATCTGTGCAGTAACTGAGACCTGGTTCAAGGCTCTAGAGAGCACCCCTGCAATACCAGGCTACAACTCTTACCACACTTTCCGGCCACCAAACCAGGATCGAAACACTAAAGGTAGAGTAGTGTCCATATTCACCAAGGATATTCACACCACCTGGCTAGTTGCCCAACACAATGCATCTGAAATTCTCCAGGTGCAACTAACACCAGGTAAGACTGCAATCCAAATTGTAGCTTGTTGCAGATCCCCCACCATGCCCCAATATTCTCACTACACCTTTCTAAACATACTGGAAAATATTAAGATACAACCAAACACCCTAATACTGGGTGATTTCAACTAACCTGCCATTAACTGGGAAAACTACTCGTGTACCAACACCTTTGCCCAACGGTTCTTGGAATTCACAAATTCCAATGCCCTGGATCAACTAATCCATAGTCCCACCAGGGGCTCCAGTATCATAGACCAACATGGGAAATCGATGCCCCACACCTATGGTCACCCCCTCGTTGGTCAGGTCAGACCATAAGGTAATCACCCTAAACATCCACATCCCACCCCCACTCCCCAGTAAGGAAACCTCCATAAAAAACTTCTTTAAAGCCAACTTCATGCTACTCAAGTCAGAAGCGACAAACTTCATGACACCCATGCAGACGGGAACTAAAAGTTCAACTGCTGAGTCCTACACTAAGGCACTGTACGAGCACATCCACTCATGCATGAATCGTGCCATCCCAAATAGAACCAAGATGCTCTCCTCCAAAAAAAGGAAGCCAATCTGGTGGTTCCCTGCCATAAACAAACTTTACAACAAAAGGAAGAAACTGTTGCAGAAAAGAGGAAAATCCCACAATGCAAAAAATTCCCTTACCAGCCTCAGTAAGAAGATGAGATCCCCGTAAAATCCTCCAAAGTTAGTTACGAAAACAAAATTGCCAAAGATTCCTAAGATAACCACAAGGCATTCTATAACTATGTCAAGAAACTAAATGGCAATGCTCAGATCTGCTCTATTACCAATATCCTGGCAGATCGACTCAGTGCCAACTTCACCTCCCTCTCACCCCCTAAACAGCCCATCTCAATACCAGAAGATTGCCAAATTCCGGTAATAACGGAAACACAGGTAAAAAACACACTCTCCAAAGCTAAGAATACAGCATCCATAGCACCAGATGACATCCCGGGCTGTGTACTACATGAACTACAAAATGAACTGGCACCTCACCTAAGTGTCATATTTAATTATAGCCTCACCTCAGGCTTCATGCCCACTGAGTGGTGGACAGCTACAGTTATCCCACTCTACAAGGGGTGATCCACATTGGATCCTGGGAACTACCGCCCCATCAGTCTGACAAGCCTGATCTGCAAGGCCATGGAATGTATTATCATGGAACTTATAAACAAAGATATTGGCAACCTTCAAACACTGGACCCCACACAGTTTGGGTTCGTGAAGGGCCGATCTTGTCTCCTGAACCTGACTGACTACTTCGAATCAGTCTCCAGAGCCATGGATGAGGGTAAGGCAGTCCGCACAGCCTATCTGGACCTTGCCAAGGCCTTTGACAGCATCCCCCACTCTGGAATCATAGATAAACTTACTAAGCTGGGCATTAATCCCTTCGTCACTCGATGGGTTGCCAACTGGCTTACTGACAATGTAAAAGTAGCTGAGTCCAAATCCAGCTCCAGAAAAGTGACAAGTGGAGTACCTCATGGTTCAGTCCTGGGACTGCTCTTGTTTGGCATCTACTTCTCTGAAGTACAAGCCAACACTAAGGGACTCTGGCTAACAAAGTTCGCAGATGACTGCAAACTGGGAGCCATTATTGAATTCCCAAATGATGTGGATACTCTACAAAAACAGATGCTTGGTGCCAGAGCCATGGGCTCAAGCTCAATGCCAAGAAATGTATAGTTATCCCCTTTGGGAAAAAACATGTACCCGTGAATAACCACATAGGTGGCAGTACACTAAACACCGAAAGTGTGATAAGAGAAGTAGGGACACAGGTGGGCAGTGGTCTCACCTTCAATAACCACATCGCCGCAACAGACAGGACATCATTCTATGTGGCACACCTCATCACTAATGGCTTTTCATCCAGAAAAAAGGAGGTCATTGTCCCACTGTACTCATCCCTCATTAGACCCATTATAGAATACAATGCCCCATTTGATATGTACCTCTCAAGACATCTGCAACAACTGGAAAGGCAGCAGAAATACCTCACTAAAAGAATCACAGGCCTAAAGCAGATACCCTATGCTGACTGCCTTAAAAAACTCCAGCTATAATCTGTCGCATATCGTCTACTCGGAGGCGATCTCTGCTTAACATACAAGGCCATGTCAAACCCAGAGCTGTTGGACATGCTACACTTAAAGAAATCCCAATCCCTCAGAGCCACACGCTCCAGGGATCTAAACCTTGTCATCACAATAAACAAAACATGCTGGAGGGATAGGTTCCTGACCCAGAGACTCCCCAGACTCTGGAATAGACTGCCCATACATATCAAGCAGAGCGCCTCCTTGGCCCTCTTCAAAAGGAACCTTGATGATTGGATGGGAGAAAGGAAATTCACCCCAGGGATCACATCAGTCGCCCTGCTAGACAGGGGTCCAGGGAAATAAATAGTGTGGGAAGAAATAGCCAAGGAATTGTTATGGCTAGGCTTGTATAGACCATAGGGCCAATAGCCTAGTACCAACCTATGAACCTATATACATATATATATATATATATATATATATATATACATATATATATATACATATATATATATATATATATATACATATACATATATATATATATATATATATATATATATATACATATCTATATATACATATATATACACACACATATATATACACACACATATATATATATATATATATATATACATATATATACACACACATATGTATCCCACCAAGGTAACAGTAATAGACCCTCAGCCTATAAAAAGACTCATGAGGCAAGAAGGGAATCAGAGCACATATGCCCAAATACCAAAAAATTCCTCTCGATCATCCAGGAAGGAGGGTGGGATGCAAGAAAGAAGGCAAGATCATGGACAACAAATGTGGAACGTTATGGTGAGTACATAACTTCTTTATGTTATGTTGTCCCTATCTCGCCTTCATTCATGCTGGTTGGGACAGCGTCCCCAGCACCTTTCCTCTCGGGTGGTTCAAGGGAATAAACTCTTCAGAACAGTGGAACCAAAGGATGCCCTGTTCTGGGAGGCCACATCTGCTTTGTAATGAGTGATGAAGGTATGAGAATTAACCCAAGTGGCTACAGCACAAACTGAGTCTAAAGGCAGTCTGACTTGAAAGGCAGTAGAGCTAGACATTGCTCTATTTGAATGCCCTTGAATTTTTCTTGGTAGTTGTTTGCGCTGTGAGCTATAAATATAAGTGATGGTATCTGTAAGCCATTTCGATAAGGTTACTTTTGAGACAGAAGTTCCCTTTCTGTTTTCTGAGAAAGAGATAAACAATTGATCAGATTTTCTGAATTCTTTTGTCCTGTGTCAGCAAAAACGTAACTGCCTATGAACATCCAGTTGGTAAAGTTTACATTCTGCCCTGTTGCCATGATTAGGGAAGAATACGGGTAGTTCTACTGACTGATTTAAATTTGACTCAGAGCATACTTTTGGTAGGAAGGAGGGATTGATCCTGAGAGAAACTCTGTCCTTATGAAAAATTAAATAGGCAGGATGAATGGAAAGAGCCTGTGATTCTGATACCCTCCTAGCTGAGATAATGGCTGTTAAGAAGATTGTTTTCCAAGTTGAGAACTTCAGAAAACAAGAAACCGCCGATTCAAAAGAAGGGAGAATCAGGGCAGCTAGAACTAAATTTAGATCCCAAGGAGGAGGTGGTTCGCTTATTGAAGGTCTAAAGAGGACAGTACCTTTTAGGAAGGATTTGCATAACCTGTGGGACATAATGTTGGAGCCCATTTTGCCAACATGATAATTAGAAATGGCAGCCAGCTGAACTTGGTTAAAAGTATTAGCTAGAAATTCAAGGATCTTCTAAATGGGTGCTGTAAAAGGAGCAATATGATTTTTGACAGCCCAACAACAGAACATCTTCCATTTGCTAGCATAAAGCTTTTTTGTTGTAGATTTGTGCGAAGAAATCAAAATGTGTCGTACTGCTGGGGAAATGTCAGGAAGCCCGGCTAAGACGGAAAGTGGAGAAACCAAGTTGTCAGCTTGAGGGTCTGAATAGAAGGGTGGAGCGTTCCTGGTTGATGGATCAGGAAATCCAGAACTGGGTCCAGGATCCAAGGCTCCTCCTGGAGATGGGACCATAGGAAGCGGAACCATATCTGACTAGGCCAGTAAGGGGTGATGAGGATTAGTTTGCAACTCAACAATTTTGCTTTCTGAAGAACTTTGGGTATTAGTGGATATGAGGGAAAAGCATAAAGAAGTCCCAGGGGCCAATAGTGAACAACCGCATCCCTGGGTGACTGTCCTGGAGGGGGGACTAGGGCAAAATAGCTGCTGCATTTGGTATTGATGGATGTGGCAAAAAGGTCACAGCAAGGCCAGCCCCACTTGCAAAAAATTTGGTTCGCAATTTCCTGCTTCAGGGACCACTCGTGTGGCATCACAATTGCCCTGCTTAGCTTGTCCGCTATCACGGTGGATTTCCCCAGAATGTGCGTCGCAATCAGAAAACGTTAAGAAGACATTGCCCTTGCCATACTCTTAGAGTCTCTCGACACAAGGGCTAAGATCTCGTTCTGCCCTGTTTGTTGATGTACCACACTACGGACATGCTGTCTGTCTGAAATGCAATTGTTCCCATAGGAAGAGAGCTCTGGAATGCTTGCAATGCCAGAAGCACTGCTCTCATCTCTAGGACATTGATGTACAAGTGGTATTTGTGTTGCTCCCAAGTTCCTTGAACAGTCTGTCCCAGATAATGCCCCCCCCCCCATCTGGGAAGCATCTGTGGTTACTGTGGCTACAGGCTGAGAAAGAACAAACAGTCTGCCTATCGCTACCTGCATAGATTGAAGCCACCATTGTAGATTCTACTTGCAGGTATCCGTGATGAGAATTTCGTGTGACATGGGTAGATCCTGCATGGACCATTGAGCAAACAGAAACCACTGTAATATCCTCATATGGAAGCGTGCCAAGGGAACTAGTGTTATTGCCACTATTCATTGAGCCTACCACTTTGAGAACAAATCTTTTTCGTATCTTCTTTCTCATGGTCAAAATTGAAACCTGATGTATGATTGACACTCTCTCTTGAGGCAATTTTGCTATCACGTCTTTTGTATTTAAGTCTGCTCCTATAAATGTAATATGTTGACAGGGCAACAAGGCAGATTTTTCGTAGTTTTTTAGTGATGCCTAGCTCTGAGCAGAGATGAATTGTGGTGTCCCTTGCCTTAGTTAGTCGATGCTCAGTGGTGGCTGTAAGGAGCCAGTTGTCTAGATATGGAAACACCTGGAATCCTAGACGCCTCAGGTGAGCCATAACTACTGCCATGCATTTGGTGAACACTCTGGGGGCTGAAGTGAGACCAAAGGACAGGGCTCTGAACTGGTAATGACTGGCTCCCAGCCGGAAGCATATATATCCTGGATCGCCTGTCCATCTTGATATGGTAGTACACATCCTGGAGATCGATGGAGCACACTCAATTGTCCTTTCCCAGAAAAGGGGGTATGGACTGCAGTGTCACCATCCAGAACTTTGTTTTCTTGACAGACTTGTTCAGTCTGCTGAGATCCAAAATGGGCCTCCCATCCCCTGTCTGCTTTGGAACTAAAAAGAACCTTGAGTAAGTTCCGGATCTGATTTGGTCTGCGGGGACTTCTTGGATGACTCGTTTTTCTAGCAAACTTTAAACTTCTAGGGTTGATTGTTCCCTTAGATTGGGTGGAACATCTGGGATTAACTTTTGGGGAAGGGGTGACAGAGAGAAAGGAATGCTGTATCCCCTGGATATAATCAACTGTACCCATGTGTCTTCTGTGATATTTTGCCAGGCTTCTGGGTAAAGTGACAATCTCCCCCCGACTGCCTTCAGAGGTGGACAGGTGGGCCTCCTTTCAGGAGTGCTGGAAGGGCCTACCAGAGAATGTATCTCTGTCACCCTGATTCTGCGGACCCCTCTGCCACGAGAGCAGAATCTTCTGTTATTATTTCCCCCTTTGCCCATAGGGGAAAATTCACCAAGTCCATCAGGCAAAGCTCCCTGGGATTTCTGGAACAACTTTTTTCCACCCTCTTGACCTTTGGGATAAGGTCTAGTAGGCGCAGAGAAACTTACTCCCGTGGCAGACAGAGTTTTGCCTTCTTGCTTGCACCTGGTAAGAGTCTCTTTTACCTTGGGCCCGAACAATGATGAGCCATCAAATGGGGCATTGATAAAGGAAGACCTGAAGGGCTCCGTGAACTAGCAAAGGTGCATCCAGGAATGTCACTGTAAGGCAATTCTTGTGCCTGCTGCCCTGCTCGCTCCATTGGCTATGTAGGAGATAAGCTGTATGGAGAAGTTAACTACAGAAGATAAGGTCGCAAGTTGGGAAGCAGCCTTGTCTGAAGCTCCCGCAGCTGTAGGATCCTGGAGAGTATCTCACAGCTCTGTGAAGAGATCCCTCTGGAGACGAGTAAAATGGGACAAATAATTCAGTGACCAAAGGGTAAAGGCCGCTGAAGAAAAAAAGAAGTTACGTACTCACCATAACATTCCACGTGAGTTGTTTATCTCGCCTTTATTCTCACTGATGGGTTCGGAGCCGATCCTCGGCTCCAACACGGCCGATAGCAAAGCTCAAGGTTTGCCAGTAGCTCGAGACCAAGCACCTTATCCCACAATGCACTGCTGGAATTACCTCAGATCTTGTTTGCTGCGAGTGTATATAGATATATATATATATATATATATATATATATATATACATATACCCTTTTTTTTTTTTATTTTTCTACAAGGAAGCACTTCCCAAAGGGGAAGAAGTACTGAATAACCAGGACGGTACTAGCCTTTAAGTCAACTGTCAGCCAGGAAGGGGAAGGAGGGAGGGACGTGAGAATAAAGGCGAGATAAACAACTCACATGGAACATTATGGTGAGTACATAACTTCTTTATGTGAATCTGTTAAATCTTGTCATTTATTCTCACTGATGGGTAGCGTCCCTAGCACCCTCAATCTTGGGTGGCTCATGGAAGTACGTTTTTCAGTACCATGGAACCAAAGGAAGACCTGTCCCTGGAAGCCTTATCTACTTTGTAATGCTTGATAAAGGTATGAGGCTTAGACCAAGTGGCTGCAGCACAAATATTGTCAAGGGGCAATTTAGCTTGAAAGGCAGAAGACGTAGAAACGGCTCTGGTAGAATGAGCCTTAGGTTTGTGTGTCAATGGCATGTTTGCATTCGCATAAACAAAGGATATACAATCTGATAACCATTTAAATAGGGTTGTTTTAGCCACTGGATTACCTTTTCTGGCCTCCGAAAAGGATACGAAAAGTTGATCTGATTTTCTAATATCCTTAGTTCTATCAAGATAAAATCTGAGCTGTCTGTGTACATCAAGTTTGTGCAGCATGTATTCCAATTTGTTAGAGTGGTTGGGAAAAAAGACTGGCAACTCAATGACCTGATTGATATTGGATTCAGAACAGACTTTAGGCAAAAAGGAGGGGTTTGTTCTGAGAGATACTCTATCAGCATGGAAAATCATGTAAGGAGGTCTGATAGATAATGCTTGAAGTTCTGACACTCTGCGGGCAGAAGTAATGGCTACTAGAAATATAGTCTTCCAGGACAAATATTTGAGATTACAAGACGATGCTGGTTTGAAGGGGGGATAATTATATGAGAAAGCATAAAATTCAAATTCCAGGGAGAATAAGGGATTTTGACAGGAGGGCTCATGTGCAAAGCACCTTTAAGAAAAGCCTTAGATAACTTATGGCCCATAACGTTCAACCCATCGAATCCAAGGTAGAAATTTGATATGGCAGCTAATTGGACTCGAACTGTGGCAGCTGCTGCTCCTTCCTTAAAAATCTTTGTCAAAAATTCTAAAATGGACAATAGAGGAGCTCGGAAAGGGTTGATTTTCTGTATACTGGTCCAAATTGAGAACCTGTTCCACTTACTGCTGTATAGTTTCCTGGTGGATGGCTTGTGAGAAGACAAAAGGATTTGTCTTGTATTATCTGAGAGTGAATGAAGCCTGGCAATTAGGGGAAGTGGATTAGCCAAGCAGTCAGCTTTAGGGACTGCAATGAAGGATGGAGGTCCCCTGACGGGTGTGTCAGAAGGTCCGGAACTGGGTCCAGAATCCATGCATCCTCCAGCAGATGATGGAGAAGGAAGGGGAACCAAATCTGTCGAAGCCAGTATGGGGCTATGAGGATAACTGTCCTTCCCAGCGATTTTGCTTTCTGTAAAACCTTGAGTATCAATGGAAGAGGTGGGAATGCATATAGGAGACCCGGAGGCCAATCGTGTATGAGTGCATCTCTCAAGGAATGTCCTGGAGGTGGTATTAGGGCAAAGTAGCTTCTGCATTTGGTATTGATGTGACTGGCAAAGAGGTTGCAGCAAGGCTGGCCCCATTTGTGGAAAATCAAATCCACAACTCGGTTGAGAGACCACTCGTGAGGCAACAGTATTGCCCTGCTCAGCTTGTCCGCTATCATGTTGGATTTCCCCGGGATGTGCATTGCTATCAGAAAATGGTGGGACGACACAGCCCACTGCCATACCCTGAGGGCTTCTCGACAAAGGGGGTAAAACTTGGTTCCGCCTTGTTTGTTCAAGTACCAGACCACTGACATGTTGTCCGTCTGAATTGCAATTGTTCCTAGAGGAAGAGAGTACTGAAAGTACTGCAATGCGAGAAGTACCGCTCTCAACTCCAAAACATTGATATGCAGATGTGACTCTTGATCTGTCCATGTGCCTTGGGCAGTCTTTCCCTGAAAATGCCCCCCCACCCTATCAGGGAAGCGTCCGTGTTCACAGTGGCTACTGGGGGGGGGGAACAAAGGGTCTTCCGATTGTAACATGAAGAGACGTCAACCACCACCGAAGGTCTCTCTTGCAAGAATCTGTGATGAGAATCATGTGGTGCATCAGTAGCTTTTGGTAAGACCACTGAGCGAAGAGGAGCCATTGAAGGATTTGCATATGCATCCTTGCGAGTGGTACAGCTAGGATTGCTGCCGCCATCAAACCTAGCACCTTCAAGACCTCTGCTGCTGTAGCTTTGTTCTTTGACACCAGTGAATTGACATGTTGGTGAAGAAGTGAGACTCTTTCGATTGGAAGATGTAGAGTGGTGGTTGAGGTATCTAACTCTGCTCCTATAAAGACGGTATGCTGCAATGGCGATAAGACAGACTTTTCGAAGTTGATTGCAATGCCTAATTGATGGCAGAGTGTCACAGTATATTGTGTTGCCTGAGTCAATTGATGCCTGGTGGTAGCGGTGAGGAGCCAGTCATCTAGGTATGGAAACACCTGGAATCCTAGACGCCTCAAGCGAGCTGTGACCACTGCCATGCATTTAGTGAACACTCTGGGGGCTGTAATGAGACCAAAGGGCAGGGCTCGAAACTGGTAATGATTGGCTCCCAGCCAGAAATGCAGGTGATCTCTGGAGCGTCTGTTCATCTTTATGTGATAGTACGCATCCTTGAGATCTATGGAGCACATCCAATCGCCTTTCCCTAGGAAGAGAAGAATGGACTGAAGCGTGACCATTCGGAACTTCTCTTTCTTTACAAATTGGTTTAGTCTGCTGAGGTCCAAGATAGGTCTCCAGTCCCCTGTTTTCTTTGGAACCAAAAAGAATCTTGAGTAAGTTCTGAATCCAACTTGGTCTGCTGGGACTGGTTGGATGACTCTTTTTTCTAGCAATTTTTGGACCTCTACAATTGCTTGTTCCCCGAGACTGGGTGGAACATCTGGGATGCTGTTTACAGGAGTGGGAGGGGTAGAGAATGGTATGAAATATCCTCTGGAAATGATGCTTTGTACCCATGTATCTGACGTTAGGTTTAGCCAGGCTTCTGGGTACAAAGATAAGTGACCCCCGACTGCCTCCAGAGCCGGACAGTCAGGCCTCCTTTCAGGAGCACTGGTAGGGCTGACCAGAGAACTGGCCTCTGTCACCCTGTTGCTGCGGACCCCCTCTGCTGTGTGGGTGGCGTCTTCCATTATAACCCCCTCCTCTGCCTCTAGAGGGGGTTTCTCCACGTGTGTCCTGAAAGGCTCCCTGTGCTTTTCGGAACCACATTTTCCCGCCCCCTAGGGCCCTTGGGATAGGGCCGGGTAGGGGTAGAAAAACAGACTCCAACTGCAGATAGGGTCTTGCCTTCCTGCTCACACCTGGTTAAAGTTTCCTTTACGTTAGGCCCAAACAGTAATGATCCATCAAATGGGGTGTTGATAAAGGAAGACTTAAAGGGCTCCACAAAGGAATAGAGATGCATCCAGGCTTGTCTCTGCAGAGCAATACCTGAACTAGCAGCTCTACTCGAACCATCAGCTGCATAAGATACGAGATGCATGGACGAGTTCAAAACCGAGTTTAGGGTAGCGAGCTGTGTGTTGACTTTGTCAGCAACCCCTGCAGCTACCGTACCATGGAGAGTATCTCCTAGCTCTTTCAGGAGATCTCTTTGCAGTCTCGTGAAATGGGTTAAATAGTTCAGCAATCGCAGAAAAAAAGTCGCTGAACTAAACATGCGTTTTCCATATCTATCCATGATCCTAGAATCTCTATTAGGAGGATGGATAGATGCGGATGTTTCAGACACTTCCTTTTTGGTGGCTGCAGCTACCACCATGGCATCAACAGGCACTCCTTTGGTCAAAAAGGCTTTGTCCACTGGGGCAGAGATGAACTTATCTGGCTTCCGAGGGACAGGTTCTATGGCCTTCAGTGATTCCCACGCCTTATGAGAGATCAGCTCCATGAGCTCGTCATAAGGCGGAGACACCCAAGAAGTGAAAGGTTGAGACCCAAAAGCCTTCAAGAGGAGTCACTCGTCCTCAGTAGGGGTTTTGGACTACCAATCACCCCTCTGACTCAGAATCTCTAATATCTCTGCAAAGGAGATATCCTCAGAGGGGGATCGAGAGGACCCTTCTGACTCATCCAAGTCAGTGTCGGATGTCAAAGACTCATGTGGGGAGTCTAAGTGCCTCCTCTTGCACAGTCTCTTCCTGGGTACCTCCTCAGTAGGGAGATCTGGTGAGGTTTCTGAAGAGCAGGGGATGCCCTGTGGGGCTACTTGAGGCTCAGGGTCTCTATGATTAGGGTGACCAGTAGACGTAGAAGCAGACACAGGAGCTTGAGGGGAGACGGAAGCCCGAACTGATGCCGATGATGTCTTAGGAGACAGGACTCTCCTCATGGCATCGAAAGCACCATGGCTCTGACGAGAAGGGGTAGACGAATCCAGAGGGACCATCTGATCCTCCTGCACCGAAACCATGGGCTCCAAGCCCGTGTTAGGAGCTGAGCTCATCCGAGCTGAAGCCCCGAAAGGAAGAGTCGGCACCAACAAATCGGTCCAACTGTCCTCCCCGGACGCGACAGGAGAGTGTTGGCTCCTAGCGTCCTCGGTCCGAGGACGTACGAGTAGATGGAACCGATAACACCGGTGCGGGTCTCGGTTCCATAGGTCTGACAACTATCGGTTCAGGCTCCTTCGGCTCAGAGAGTCCAGTACGGCTCGGAGGAGGAGTCGTCAAGTCCGGTTCAATGGTCTTCGGCTCCAACGAAGTGTTCGGAGCTGACAACAATTTAGCAAGTCCTGGTGCCCATAGAAGCTTCTGCACTAGCCGATCCATATCCATATCAGAGAGGCTGACTGAAGACTTCAAAGAATGCACCAAAGGTGCTGACTGGAGCAGAGGAGATGAGGGAACCTCAGAGACTGGCTCCAAGACTGGGTGCTGGCTCCAAACCAAAGGGACACTCAGTTCTGAAGACTGTGGAACCAATGACCCTGTACCCTCTGATCTTTTTGTCTTCTTGGTAAGTTTAGAATCTGAAGATTTAGAAGATTTTGAAGAAGTGCTGGCACTTTCCTGGCTGCCCAACACCTCAGAGAAAGTATGCTGCAGCAATCCCCTAGCAATAAGTTTTCTTCTTCTCTCTAAGAGAACCCTAGAGGAAAAAGAGTGGCAAATACTGCAAGGTCTTGGAGGTGTTTAGCCCCCAGACAGTAAACACACTGGACATGCCCGTCAGTGACAGACATTTTCTGTCCACAATCTGGACATTTCTTAAACTTAAATTTGGGGTGAGACTTTTCCCTCTCATCCAACATGTTAGAAACAGACACACCACAAAATTAACCTGTAGAGGTTAAATACAGGGCTAACTAGGACCACACTAAAAAAAATACTAATAACAAGAAAAAAGTTGTTAAAACTAAATAGGGCTAAGAAAGGGCCCAACACTAAGAAAACTAAGCCAACACAGGGCACTCTCTCTACAATCTTACCTACTAAAACTATATTATTTTAACGTGAAACACACACACACACTAAAGGAAGAATTATCTATCAAAAGAAGTAGAAAGAATTTTTTTAAACTTGCGATTTAGCAAAAACTGGTCCAAGCTAACTGGATCTTCGAGATCTCTCTTGCTGCAGCAAACTAGATCTGAGGTAATTGAAGCAGTGCCTTGTGGGATAAGGGGCTTGGTCTCGAGCTACTGGCAAACCTTGAGCTTTGCTATCGGCCGTGCCGGAGCCGAGGATCAGCTCCGAACCCATCAGTGAGAATAAATGGCGAGATTTAACAACTTCACATCATACGTTTCCCATATTTGTCCATTGTATGGGACTCCTTGTTCAACTGATGGACAGAAGAAGTAGTTTCAGATAATTCCTTCTATGTGGCTGCTGCAACCACTATAGCATCAACTGGAACACCCTTAGTCAGGAAAAGTTTGGACCTCCTCGGAACCGGTTCCACAAATTCTGAAGAGCCCCATGCCTTTCGACTGACTACACCCAGCAGCTGGTCGAAAGGCGGAGACACCCAAGAGGTGGACGGTTGAGAACCAAATGCCTCCAGGTACACGGACTCATCATCAAAAGGGGGTTCCAGCCACCCCTCTGCTTAAGGATTTCCAGGATGTCTGAAAAAGAGACATCCTCAGAGGGGGACTGTGGGGACCCTTCTGAGTCCTCCAAGTCCATGTCTGAAGTGAGAGACTTGGGGGAGTCCAAATGCTTCCTCTTACAAGTCCTCTTCCGAGGGACCTCCTCAGAGGGGTATTCTGGGGAGGTTTCAGAAAAGGGGGGTCATCCAAGGGGGCGTCCTGGGGCATTGATTCTGTATGCATTGTATGGAGGGGTGGTGTGGAGTTAGACACTGGCTCCGAAGGGTACGGAGCAGCTGGAGCTGAGGGTGGAGTGGTCTGGGGGGACAGCACACTCCTCATCACCTCAAAGGCACCATGATCCCGGTCCGAGATATTCTCCAGCTCCTAAGAGTCGGGAGACCTCCCCCGCACTGAGGGTGATGGCTCCAAGGCTGATGTAGGTGCCAAACTCACCTGCGCCTAAGCCCTAAGTGGGAGAGTAGGATCTGACAAGGGTCTGATCCCGCTCTCCCCTCAGAGCCAATGAGGGAGTGTCGGCTCTCAGATCCCTTGACAGATGGTGGTATCGATGAGATTGGGGCAGATGTCGAAACCGAAAGACCGGGAGGTGATTTTTGGGTCCGACGGTTCCACCACAATGACTTTCATGCACTCCGGCTCCACACTCAAGAGAGTCGAAGGAAGAATAATGACAAATTAGGTTGGACAGTCAGCTCCATGTCCATATAGGCTGGGCTCGATAAACTTTTAGCCAAGACCAGTGTCTGAAGTAACCTCTCCACCACCCTCTCCACATCATCATCAGAAAGGCTCCTGGATGATCAACAGGAATGGGTGGATGAACGATGACTACCTGTCACAGACTGGAGAAGTGGAGACTGTGGTACAGAATGCACCAGTTCCAAAGATGGTGACCAGTTTCTTTTTTGGCTCCTGGTTGGTTCTGAAGACACTGAAGGAACTCAAGGAGATTGTGTCTTGTCGGTCCCGACAGACTTCGGTTCCAGCAAACTTTGTTTATCCTGTCTCTTTGACATTTCCAGGGCTGGATTCGATGAAGTTACTTTTTTGGAGGGCTTATCAGCTTTACCTGCCTGATTCCCTTCTAATGATGCCTCAAAAGGCCCTTTGAGTAACCTTCGCACAATTAACTTATTCCTCCGCTCCTGCAGGACCCTAGAACTAAACCCATCACATATGGAGCAAGAGTTCTGCAGGTGAACGGCTCCTAGACAGTACAGGCAACTTGTATGGCCATCTGTTAATGATATTTTTTGTGTGCTTGAGTCGCATTTTTTGAATCCAAAAGGTCTGGATTCTTTGGAAGACTCCTTAGACATCTCTGACAAATAAAAACACACAACAGCCAACAATACTGACTGCAGAAGAAAAAACAAACGAGAAGCAGACAGAAAAGGCAAGTTTTTTTTTTTTTTTTTAAAGGAAAAGTAGGGTGAGAAGAGTCTCTAAGTTAAACAACAACTCCTCAGCCTGAGGAGATGCCTCTAACTTAAATGGCGAAATCCTGGAAAAAAGGGAGAAAAAAGGAGGAAGGGGGAGCCCTCCACTGAAATGAGCTGAAATTAAAGGGAGAAAAAACGAATCCTCTAATTAAAACGGATTTGTTAGGGACTAACCAAAAGGAATTACTAGGCCTGAAAAGAAAATGATGGCCTCAACAACAAACAGCAAAAAAGCGATAGTCAAAAGGGCACATAAGCACTTAAAGTATTTTCTAACTATAAGGAAGAACTATTAATGAGGTAATGGCAAAATATTTAAAAATAAGTAGAAAAAAAAAAAGAAGTTATGTACTCACTATAACGTTCCATGTTTGTAGTTCATCTCGCCCTTCATTCTTACTGCAGGTACTAAGGTACTTTAACTGAAGGAGTCCTTGAGAAGATTACTGCTCAGTTGTCCACCTTAAACTCTACTGTTAACTCCTCCATGAGGCTGATATCTTACGCAGCAGATGGAGCGAGCAGGGCAGAGGGTTCAGGAGTTTCCCTTAGGAGACACTCCTGGATGCGCTTGTGTAACTTTGTGGAGCCCTTCAAATCTACATTTATCAATGCACCCTTTGATGGTTCCACTCTGTTTGGACCAAAGGTAAAAGACACACTCACCAGATGCGAGCAGGAAGGGAAGACTCTCTCTGCCACGGTAGTACATTTTTCCATCCCTTCTAGACCATACCCTAAAGGTCATAAAGGGGGAAAAAATGTGGTTCAAGAAATCTCAGAGATTTTTCCCAGATGCACAAGGCGATTCCTTCTCCAAAGCAGAGGAGGAGGAAATAGTGGTAGACATTGCCCTAGAGGCAGGGGGGTCCACAAAAAGTACAGTTTTGTACCTACCATAAATGTAGATGTCCAATAGACATGCAACTGCAGTCATAACATGTGGGTTGTCCTGCCTCAGGCAGCCCTCGGTCGGCCGGATTCCAAAGTCTGGGTCCGATGTCGCATTTCTCTCCGACGTCAGAGCGGCTGGAGTACATAAGCATCAGCCGACACCATTTTCTTTAGTGTTTCTTGCCCCAGATGCCAGGTGCCCTCCAAGGAAGGCTGTAATCAAATTGGAAGACAAAAACAGGATTCCAAACAAATAAATGAGCAATAAAACAAATACACCATAACAGATATCCCCAGCTAAGAGAAACAGGGATAGGAGTGGACCCTAGGCATAGAGGGGTATGGAGGGAGGGAAAATCCGACTGCAGTTGCATGTCTATCGGACATCTACATTTATGGTAGGTACAAAACTGTACTATGTCCTTCAAGAATGCATCTGCAGTCATAACATGTGGGTAGAATACCATAGCTTAGCTGGGGAGGAGGAATGCTCTAGGTAAAAGATGGTGTGGCAATCAAACCCTGCAGGACTGCCGAAGCAAAGCCTGCTCTGGATCTGGAGTATAGAGGGAGATTGTAGTGTTTGGAGAATGTATGCACGGAGCTCCATGTAGCAGCTTCTATAATGTCCTTGGTAGGCACCCCTCTTAAGAATGCTGTAGAGGTGGCTGTAGCTCTAGTGGAATGTGGTCTGACATTGGCTGGAACAGTCTTTCCATGAAAGGAATAACAGAATCTGATGCAATGTCCAATCCATTTAGAAATAGTCTGTTTTGAAATTGCTTTTCCTTGGACTGCAGGGGCGTAAGCTACAAAAAGTTGTTCAGACTTCCTACTGGCCTTGGTTCTGTCCAGGTAGTATCGAAGCTGTCTGTGAATGTCCAAGGTATGCTACAATCTTTCCCCCTTATTCTCAGGATTGGGGAAGAAGGCAGGCAGATGAATGGCTTGATTTAAAGAAACCCTAGACACCACCTTTGTTATAAAAGTAGGGTTGGTCCGTAATGAAACCCTGTCTCTGTGAAAAATAATAAAGGGTGGTATTGCCATTAGGGCCTGTAACTCTGAAACCCTTCTTGCTGAGGTAATTGCCAACAGGAAAGCTGTCTTCCATGAGAGAAACTACAAGTCAACTGAAGCTGCTGGCTCAAATGGAGGTAGAGTCAGTTTTTCTAGGACAAAATTGAGGTCCCAGGCTGGCACTGGGGCCTTTCTTGGTGGCTTAATGTTCTTGATTCCCCTGAGGAATTGCCTTAGTAAAGGGTGAGAAAAAACAGGAGGATCAGTGTTGTATCTAGCTGAAATAGCAGATGCATGTATCTTTATGGAAGAATATGAGAGGCCGTTCTTCAACATATCTGCCAAATATTCCAAGATGAGTGGGATGTTCAACAATGATGCATCATGTCCCTTGCTGGTATTCCAATTGCTGAATCTTTTCCACTTTGCTAAGTAAACCTTTCTGGTGGATCGTCCTGAAGCCTCTGTTAGTATCCGCTGAACTTCCTTGGAGAGAGATAAGCTGAATTTATTTATGGGATCTCCCAGGCTGTTAGCTGCAGTGTCTGAAGATTTGGATGCAGTGTTTCGAAATTGTGTTGAGTCAAAAGTAGAGGCCACTGGGGAAGGGCCCACCTCCTGGTGTGACATATGCTCCGTAGTAGTGGGTACCAGTGTTGTCTTGGCCAGTCCGAAGCTATTATGATTCCCTTGGGTTTCTCTGCTTTGATCTTTAGTAATACTGAGGTCATCAGTGGCAGAGGTGGGAATGCATAGATTGCTAGGGAGTTCCATTTGAATGAGAGGGCATCTATTTTCCAAGCTTTTGGATGGTATGTCCTTGTGCAGAATTTTGGTAGAAGATGGTTGAGGTGAGAGGCAAATAGGTCCACTTCTGGCTTGCCCCATGTCGAAGTGAGTTGTCTGAAGGCCTTCGGATGTAACCTCTACTCGTGTGGATCTGTGAAATTCCTGCTTAGGCTGTCCGCCAACACATTGTCTTTTCCTGGAACAAACTGGGATTGTAACTGGATGTTTAGGCTCAGTGATTTCTCCCAAAGCTGCATTGTCAGTCTGCAAAGGGGTAAGAGTGGGTGCCCCTTGCTTGTTTATGTACCACATCACAGTGGTGTTGTCTGTCCGTATCAGTAAATGGCCTTGCTGGAGTTGGTGTTGAAAGGCCTCGATGGCATGCATTACTGCCAGCATTTCCTTTTGGTTTATATGCAGATGTGTTTCCTTTGGAGACCATTGTCCTTGTATACACCTGCCTTCCATGTGCGCCCCCCATCCAAGGTCTGAGGCATCTGTAGGCATGGTCTGTGTTATCTGTGGTTTTTTGAATGACATACCTGTGTTTGCCTGGCTCACCGAGGCCCACCATAGGAATTCCTTTTGTAGGCATGGAATGAGTGGTATGATTGTCTCAAGTTGTTGCTGTGTTGAGACCAAATGCTTTTAGGTACCATTGAAGCTTTCTCATGTGTAGTCTTGCTAATGGAACCAGGAGAATGCAGGATGCCATGTAACCCAGGGCCTGTAGGAATCTCCTTGCAGTCATCTGGGTGAGATTTGCTAAACCTTTGAAATAATGAGTTAACTTCTCTTGCTTGTCTTCTGTCAGGTAAGCCATCTGAGAGGCTGTGTCTAGTTTGGCTCCTAAGAAGATTATTTGCTGGGATGGCTGCAGTCTTGACTTTTGGAAGTTGACTGTGTATCCCAGAGCTTGAAGTAATCGTATGACATAATCCAGGTTTTTTGTCAACATCAATTTGTCGTCCGCTTGTATGAGGCAGTCGTCCAGGTACGGGTAAATTTGTATCCCCTGGAGCCTGCAATGAGCAATTACTGAAGCCAGGCATTTTGTGAATACTCTGGGCGCAGTAGATAAGCCAAATGGCAATGCTGAGAATTGATAATGCTCTGGCCTGCAAGAAATCTGAGGTATCTTCTGCAACTGTGTCTGATAGGGACATGCAGGTATGCCTCCTTGAGGTCCAGAGTAATCAGCCACGACCCCTTGCCCAGCATGAGAAGGAGTTGCTGTAAGGTCAGCATTTTGAACTTTGGTACTATGAGAAAGGTGTTTAATGCGGACAAGTCCAGTATTGGTCTCCATTGAGATTCTTTTCTTGAAACAAGGAACAGTCTTGAGTAAAACCCCTGGTGTTGTTCTTGTTGTGGAACTCTTTCTATTGCTTTCATCTGAGTCAGCAGAGTGATTTGCTTGATAGCCTCTGCCCTCTGATTTTGTGGTAGGTTTGGCATGCCTTGTTTTCTTGGTAAGGTATGAAAATGAAACCTGTACCCTCGGTCTATAATGTCCAAAATCCATTTGTCCTTTGTCAGTCTGTGCCAGTTTTCTGCAAACAGAGATAACTTCCCGCCCAAGGGAGCTTCTAGTTGTTCACTGGTAGGCGGTAGTAGAGGAAAGTCATTGAGATTGTGGTTGTGGGGCAGGTGAAACCCCTGCGTCACTTCTTTGGTTTCCTGGCTGCCATTGTCGTCCCCTGTAAGGGCCTCTGTATTGGCCTCTTCCTTGGCCACGTCTGTTCTTACCCCTTTGAAACTTTTCTGGATTAGGAAAGGACCAGTTTTTTGAAGGCCAATTCCTACTGAATCTAGGGGGTTGAACCTGGAGGAAATCTTTCACTGTCTGAACTGATTTTGCTTTTCTTCGATGGTCTTTAACACATCCTTAGCATTTGCACCAAAAAGCTTGTTCTTTTCCAAAGGTGCATCCAGAAGTTTTGCTTTACATGATCTGGTAGAGGTTGATCTTTCAACCAAGCATGTCTACGAATGACTGCCCTGTCATAGCTGCCCTACATGAAGCTTCCAGTGCATCATATCCACACTGCAGGAAGTGATTGCTTACTTGCTGAGTGTTATGTACAGCTTCCTGCAAAGTCTTCCTGTCTAAAGGATCAGGAGTGGCTAATGTTTTTTGTAAATCTTCTAACAGATAATCCTGACATTGTAACATATGAAAAAGGCAATTTAAAGCTCTCATAGATAAGGTAGTGGATGTGCAAACCTTTTTGCCCCATCTCTCTAATGACCTAGCTTCCCTGTTGGAGGGCAAAGGATTTTTTGAGGTGGAGGCTGAAACTCCTTTAGGCCCCTGTGAAATAGTTTCTAAATCAGCAGTATGGGCCCTGAATAAATGGGAATGAGTTTCTGGGACCCTGTAATACCTGTCTGGCTTGGCTGGAGCAGGAGGAAGAGAATCAGGGGTAGCACTACAGTCAGAATACAAATCATCCAGAACATCAAGTACAGGAGGAATATCCCAAAAGAGGGATAGATTCATCACCCAAAGACTCCCTATGCTGTGGAATAAAATCCCGGTATATGTGAGGCAGAGCACCTCGCTGGCCTTGTTCAAGAGAAATCTTGACCAATGGATGGGAGATCGCAGATATACCCCAGGGATTACCTCAGTGTCACTGCTCAACAGAGGCACAGCAAAATAATGGGTATAGTTCCCCATACTAAAGGGGTGGCATAAGCCACAAAACTATGGGCTAGGCTTGTAAATGCCCTCGGGCAGATAGCCTAGTATGAACCTATGAACCTAAGGAATAGCTAAGGGCCTGTGCTGAGGCTTCTTAAGGAAAGTCCTAAGGCGTTTCCTAGAATCAGAATATTCCTGACCTTGCCACTTGAAATGTTCCCTCATGGTGTGTAGAACTTCCCCAAAAGAAATATCCTCAGGAGGGGAGGCCGAGGGGATGGAATCTTCTGCATCCGAGTCCTCATAGGTCTGAAAGAGCTCTTCCTGGCTATCAGAGTGGACAGAGCCCTCAGAATCTTCATCTGAAGGAGTAGGGTCAGAGGGTTCAACCCGGGGCCTTTTATCAGGAGGGGGCTGGGATCCTCTCTCAGGATGGGCCTGTGAACCTCTAATCATGGAAATTAAATCAGCAGCCATGGACATAATTTGTGTCTCTGGAGTCGGCTGAGGTAAGGATTTAGAAGTAATATGCTTTGTTTTGCTGGCTGCCTTAGCCCTAGTGTAGGCCTTAATAGACATGGCCATAGGGGGCCTGGCAGCTCCACGTGCAGGAGTGACCTTGTCTACAGCAATGGTCTCGGGCATTTCCTCGGTTTCGGTATCCGGAGGAAAATCTATAACTGGCGGAGTAATGTCTGGAATCGGAGTCGTCGGTAATGTGGTGTCTTCGGTTCGGAGCGGCGGAGAGACCGTCTCAGAGGGAACCGGAGCACTCGCGCTAGGTTTTGGCGTGGAGTTGGTAGTAGACGCGGGCCGAGGATGTCGGTCCCGGTCTTTTCGCTTTTTGGGAGTTTGCGATGTCGGAAGATCCGACGGCATGGTGTAAGCAAAATTATCGCCGAAAAAATCTTCAGAGAACTCCGCCCGGCGCCTGAGAGTGCGCTTGTTGAAGCGAGCACAGGCTACACAGGCCGAGACGTCGTGGTCTGGGCCCAGGCAAGGGAGACAATAAGAGTGGAAATCCTTATGAGGTATTTGTTTACCACAAGAAAGACAATTGTTAACTTTTTCAGTAATTTCTGACATCGGCTGAGGCAAGAAAAGGTCCCCAATGGGGTACTTAGCTTTTTTGATGACTTCGGTATCGTAGAATACAGGAGCTGACCGACCGGCACTTGCGAACTGCTTCTGCTTCGGGCACCACGCGGCAAGAAAGACTGAAGAAAATGGTGTCGGCTGATGCTTATGTACTCCAGCCGCTCTGACGTCGGAGAGAAATGCGACATCAGCCGACGTCGGACCCAGACTTTGGAATCCGGCCGACCGAGGGCTGCCTGAGGCAGGACAACCCACATGTTATGACTGAAGTTGCATTCTTGAAGGACATCCAGGATGACCGCAATTCTTTTCGTGGATGTCCCTATCAGTGCTCCTGAAGTGAGGACCAGCTGCACTTCTCTGGAGCCAGTCGCGGGTTGCTTATCTTTGTACCCAGAACCCTGGCATGACATCACACAAGACAAGTGGGTACAAAGGATAATTTCCAGAGGATACTCCATGCCCTTCTCTTTTCCACCTCATCTAACCAAGAAACTCCCAAATGTTCCATCCAATCACAGGGATCAAGCAACTATAGAAGTTCAAAAGGTGCTGCAAAAGAGAGTCATCCAAATAGTCCCCGCAGACCAGATAGGATTCAGAACTTACTCAAGATTCTTTTTAGTGCCAAAAAAAACCAGGGGACTGGAGACCCATCTTGGATCTCAGCAAGTTAAACGAATCAGTGAAGAAGTCCAAGTTCCAAATGGTAACACTGCAGTCTATACTACCTCTGTTAGGGAAAGACAACTGGATGTGCTCCATAGACCTCCAAGACGCATACTACCACATAAAAATGGACAGACCATCAAGGAGTCATTTACGCTTCTGGCTGGGAGCTAGTCATTACCAATTTCATGCTCTGCCCTTTGGTCTTACCACAGCCCCCTGGGTGTTCACCAAATGCATGGCGGTAGTAACGGCTCACTTGAGACATCTTGGATTCAAAGTGTTTCCGTACCTGCACGACTGGCTCCTGACTGCCACTACTAGGCATCTACTTCTAAAAGCCAGGGATTCAACCATCAAAGTCTGTACTCAGCTAGGCATCACTATAAATTGGGAAAAGTCTGTCTTGTCACCCTCTCAATATGTGACTTTTATAGGCACAGAAATAGACACAGTCTCAATGATGGCTCACCTTCCTTCAGACAGAGTGCAAAATCTAAGACAACAAATATACAACCTGCTTCCCCATCACAAGGTCAAAGCAAAGACAGTGCTCAAGCTACTGGGAACCATGGCCTCTACTATAACTTTAGTTCCGTTAGCCAGACTACATATGAGAATTCTACAGTGGCTACTTTTTCCCAGTGGTCTCTTCAGCAACAGCCTCTATCTCATCCCATTTTAACAATGGAATCTTGCAAAAAGGACTTTCATGGTGGAAACAGTCCAATCAACTAACGATAGGGAGACCATTCATTACTCGTCAACCAGTGGCTACTGTGACCACGGATGCCTCCCAGATTGGGGGGGGGGCATTATCTAGGAAGACAGTCCAAGGCACATGGCAAGAACATAAGGCTCACTTGCATATCAATGTTCTAGAGATGAGAGCAGTGTTGCTAGCGTTGCAAGCACTTCACAGTTTTCTTCCTCTAGGGACAATAGCAATCCAATCAGACAATATGTCAGTGGTATGGTAAATAAACAAACAAGGGGGAACCAGATCCTAACCTTATGTCGAGAGGCTCTACGTGTTTGGCAGTGGGCGATATCTTCCCAACACTTTCTAGTTACAATGCATATCCCAGGGAGAACCAATGTGATAGCTGACAAGCTCAGCAGGGCAATCCTGATGCCTCACGAGTGGTCTCTGAATCAGAAAGTCGTGGAACAGATTTTCCACAAATGGGGACAGCCTTGCTGCGATCTGCTTGCCACCCCAATGAACACCCAATGCAGCAACTACTTCACCCTTATCCCCCCCTTGGGGGAGACACTGAGAGATGAACTTGTCCTCAAGTGGCCCTCGGGACTTCTTTATGCTTTTCCTCCCTTTCTGCTAATATCGAAAGTTATCCAGAAAGCAAAGACTTTGAGAAGCAGAATGATTCTCTTCACTGGCCCTGTCAGATTTGGTTCCCCTTCCTCAGGCCCCACCTTCTGGATGATCCATGGACTCTGGACCTAGTACCAGACCTTCTGACACCTATGTCAGGCACATGCCATCCCTGTCTCCACACCCTCAATTTGACAGCATGGCTGCTCCACTTCCATACCTAGTCAGGCTTCATGATTTCTCCCTTGTGGTTACACATATCTTGATGTTATCTCATAAACCTTCTACAAGAAAACTGTACGCTAGCAAATGGAAAAGATTTTCACATTGGGCATAAGCTAGGAACATAGATCCATACACAGCCTCCATTCCCTTAGTATTAGAATTTCTAACCGAACTTTTTCATCAGGAATCAGCTGCTGCTACAATCAAAGTTCAATTAGTAACTATCTCCAATTTTCATTTGAAGCAACATGAACCTAATCTTATGGCTCACAGATTGTGCAAATCATTTTTAAAAGGCACTACCTTACTAAGACCTCCTTTTCAAGAACCTATATCTCCCTGGGATTTAAATTTTGTTCTTTCAAAACTTACCTCACTGCCTTTTGAACCTTCACATACATGTGATTTAAAGTTCCTTTCAAGGAAGACCACTTTTTGTGGTAGCCATTACGTCTGCCAGGAGAGTGTCAGAGCTGCAAGCACTCTCAGTCAAACCTCCTTACTTGATATTCCATAGAGACAGAGTTTCCCTTCGCACTAACCCTTTGTTCATCCCCAAGATTTGTTCACGATCAAATATTAATCAAACTATTGAACTGCCAGTATTTTTTCCAAAGCATACAAACAAAGCGGAATATAAGTTTAATCAACTTGATGCACACCGACAGTTAAGGTTCTATCTTCATAGAACCAAAGCGTTTAGGAAATCAGACCAATTATTCATATCTTTTTCGGAGATGAGAGAAGGAATGCCATTTTCCAAGATAACATTATCAAACTGGATTTCAAATTGCATATCTTTTATTTACTCTTCTAATGGCAAAGAACTCCCATTTAAAATTAAAGCTCATTCCACCAGAACTATATCCACATCTGCCGCTTTTCAAGCCAGAATTCCAATGGAAAGTAAATTTGCAGCAGCAACTTGGGCTACCCCTCATACCTTTATTACTCATTACAAATTGGACTTGGCCTCCAAGGGTAGGGCCTCCTTTGGTTCCACGGTTCTTAGGAGTATATTCCCATGAGCCACCCGAGAAAAAGGTGCGAGGGACACTGTACCATATGTAAGAATGAAGGCGAGATAGGACTACAGAACATAAAGAAGTTATGTACTCACCATAATGTTCCATGTTTGTAGTGCATCTCGTCCTTCATTCTTACAAACCCACCCACCTACCCCTGTCCATGTATCCTTGGAGGTTCTGGAGACAAGATAATGTCTATCTTTTTTAGAGTTGGAGACCTTTCATCTATTGTTTTTCCTTGTGGAAATACTTTAATATCACTATTATAGACAGCAGCAAGCAAGATCTGGGGATTGTTAGTAGTGCATTATGGGATACTTACCTTGCCATGAGCCAACTTAGAGACTTCGAGCTTTGCAATCGGCAGAATCAGAGCCGAGGATCGGCTCTGAAGCCATATGTAAGAATGAAGGCAAGATAGGACTACAGAGCATCACAACCTAGCCTGAGCCAGTTGCAAAGCAATCCTGTAGCTTCAGTCGGCAAATGAGATTTGGGTAACCCTCGCTAGGCATGGTGGGATAAGGTCTAGCCTCGAGCTAGTGGAAGCTCTCAAGCTTTAGTCTGCGGCTGAGTTGGAGCCAAGGATTAGCTCCGAACCCAACCAGCAAGAATGAAGGAGAGATAGAGACAACATAACATCATATGTTTACAGTTACATCTTTCCTCCCCATCAGACCTCCAACGTTTGCTATCTACCTAAGGAAGAATTCTTTGAAGTCTGCTTGGGATACTAAAGAGACCTATGCAAATACTTCCAAGAAAGACACAATAAAAAATAGTGAAGGACCAAGCCACAGCAACACAAGGCATAAACATTTTAATGATATAGTGAGTGCTTTTGCAGCACCTTTGCTGCTTCATCAGACATTACAGAAAAAAACAAAAGACACCATTTTTAAAATACAAATCAGCCAATGAGATCACTTGGTCAATTCAGCCTTAAAGTTACAGACTATAAAATGGGTCTAATGCATCAGTAGTGTGTACAAACAGCAATAATGTACAAAATAGTAACATATATAAAAAAGCAGCATATATAAAAAATGGGATCTCTACAGAATACCGAAATTCCACAATCCTGAAATTCTGAATCCCGAGGACCAGAATGGGGATTGCCGTACAGTGCGGAATGGGAACTTTGCCATTCACTCCACTGTAGTGCGATCTCGGAGTTGGTATATTAAAGTTGCTGGGGGTATGGGGGGTGCAGGGGGAGCTTGTCCCCCTGCATACACATTAGAATAGTTTGTTGTATATTTTACTTTTTTTTTTTTTTTTTTTTTAAGTTTCGAGGTTCTGATCCTCGGGATTTACAGTTTCAGGATAGTGAAATTTCGGTATTCCGTAGTGGTTCCATAAAAACATATATAAGAACATATATAAAATCTGTAGATATATATATATATATATATATATATATATATATATATATATATTGGTATGCATCCTATCTCTTCAACTCCCTAGCTTGCAAAACAGGTTTAATACATATTTTATCATTCAAACCCCTGCCTGTAGTAGCCCGCATCCTAATAAACCATTTGAGTTCTGATGTTTCTGTTCTATTTCTAACATTGCCTCCCCGTTCACTACGCACAATATTCTCAATCACCATGAATCTAAAGGAGTGTGTTGGGTTATGCTGCATGACATGTTTAGGTAGTGCACTTGTTTCTATCTGTCTAATAATATTGTACACATACTCTCTAATACAGTCCCTAAGCTTTCTGTCAGTTTAACCAACATAAAAGGACATGCATGCCTGGCAATAGGTCAGGTAGACCACATGCATAGAATCACAACTAGCATGTATATTATTGAATTCCATCATCTTACCTGTGTCAGGGTGTAAAAACCTGTTGCTGGTATCAATCAGGTGTCAAAACTTGCACTTGTTGCAGGGCAGAGTGCCTGCACCACTCAAATCCATCTCACTACTGTTGTCCAACTTCGGATAACACAACATCCTTTTAAGTGACTTTTTTATTTCTGAAAGCAAATCTTGGTGTATCCTCCCACTATAGACCTAATCTGTTCATCTGTACATATAACACACCAATTTCTGTCAAAAATATTCTGTAGCAGTTTAATGTTACTGGAGTATGTAAGGGGTACTCTCATTTTATTATTATTAGTTTCATCTCTTTTACCCCTTGCCTGCTTCTCACAGAAAAAGAAGTTATGTACTCACCATAATGTTCCATGTGAGTTGTTCATCTCCTTCATTCTCACTGATGAGTTTGGAGCTGATCCTCTGCTCCGACTCGGGCAAATACAAAAGCTTGTGGTCTTCAAGCAGATCGTGGCCTACTCCCTATCCCATGATGCAGTGGTGCTTCCCTCTGATCTTGTTTGCAGCCAACTATACTGATAGGTAACTACCCTGGTAAGAAAATAAGAATACAGTAGATAAGGACAAAATATCACCATGATTTGTCTCAACTTTTTGGTCCTCAAGAAATTCATGGTAGGGGATTGGTGGGTGGGACGTAAGAATGAAGGCGAGATGAACAACTCACATGGAGTATTATGGTGAGTACATAACTTCTTTATGTGAAGTTGTGCAATCTTGCCTTCATTCTCATTGGTGGGTTAGCGTCCCAAGCACCATCTTTCGTTGGTGGCTCAGGGGAAGTATATTCCTCAGAATCATGGAACCAAAGGAGGCTCTGTCCCTGGAGGCCCTATCCAATTTGTAATGAGTGATAAAGGTATGAGGTGTAGACTACATGGCTGCTGCACAAATGGAATCTATAGGTAAGCTCTAGTTAAGTGGGCCTTTAATTTATGATTTAGTGGCATGTGCCCAGAGCTATATGTGAAGGAAATGCAATCTGACAACCATTTTGACAACGTGGTTTTTACCACTGGAGTACCCTTCTTTGAATCTGAAAAGGAAACGAAAAGCTGTTCTGATTTTCTAAAGTCCTTAGTCCTGTGTAAATAGAATCAAAGTTGCCTATGGACGTCAAGTTTGTGCAGCATATGTTCCATCTTGTTAGTATATTTGGGGATAAAACAGGTAATTCTATAGTCTTGCTGAGGTTTGTCTCTGAATAAACCATTAGTAAAAATGAAGAATTTGTTCTCAGCAAGACTATGTCATTGTGAAAAATCAAGTATGGGGGTTTGATGGACAAGGCATGTAATTCCGAGACCCTTTGAGCAGAAGTAATAGCTACTAGAAAGATGGTTTTCCATGATAAGTATTTCAGGTCACAAGATGAGGCTGGTTCAAAAGAGGGTAAGATGATTCGCAAAAGAACAGAATTTAGGTTCCATGGTGTAGCTGGGAATCTAATAGGTGGTCTCAAATGGATAGTACCTTTAAGGAAGGCTTTAGAAAGTCTATGGGACATGATAGATGCCCCTTAATTGCCAATATGAAAATTAGAAAATTAGAAATTGCTGCCAATTGAACCCTAATGGTTGCTGCAGCTGCCCCTTCATTAAAAAACTTGATCAGAAACTCTAAAATGGATGAAATTGAAGCCAAATATGGGTCAACATTGTTTTGGGACACCCATATGGAAAATCTTTTCCATTTAGTAAGGTATAGCTTCCTGGTAGATGATTTATGAGAGGATGTTAGGATGTTCTGAGCTGCAAGTGAGAGATTGTGGAACCTGGCTATTCTTGTGGGGAATCCAGATGCTTCCTCTTGCAAAGCCTCTTCCTGGGAACCTCCTCAGTGGGAGCTTCTGAGTGGTCCCGGAAGAGCAGGGCTCACCCAGTGGGATGACCTGAGGCTCTGGGTCTCTACACTTTTGAGGTATCAGTGAAGCAGAGGCAGACACAGGAGCCTTAGGGGAGGTGGTTGCTGGTACCGATGATGTGGATGCCTGAGGGGACAATGCCCTCCTCATGGCATCTAAGGCCCCCCCCCGGCTCCGATCCAAAGAGACACCTGAATCCACAGAAACAGGCAGTCTCCGCGGCAATGAAGCGGTGGTCTCCGAGCCCGAGGTAGGTGCTGAACTCACCCGAGCCGAGGCCCCAAGAGGCAAAGTTCAAACCAACAGGTCGGTACCACTATCCTCTCCAGACCAGACTGGTGAGTGTCGGCTCCAAGACTCTAAGGTTGGCACAGAAGAAGTCAGAGCAGTAGGAACCAATAGGCCTGGAAGGGGTGTTGGCTCTGGCGGTTCCACAATTATCAGCTCCGAACACTCCGGCTCTGAAACTTTGGATCGAATCGGAGGAGGAACAGTAGAAATGGGGTGGGTTCTAGTTGGTTCCAAAGCCTCAAGCGTTGGCCCTGACAAAATTTTTGCTAGTGCCTGTGTCTGCAGAAGCCTTTGCACCACACGATCCATATCCTTATCAGATAGTCTTGAGAACCAGGAAGAAGCTATAGAAGAAGCCACTGATTGCAAGATTGGAGACTTTACAGAAGGAGATACCGGCTCCTACTAACAACAGCAACCTCCGGTTCCGTAAGCAATGGAGCCAAGGTGGTAGTCTGAATCAGTTTAGAGGTCGATGAACCCTTTTTCGGCTCTGATCCAGAAGATGAGCTAGAAGGCAAAGTCTTAGAGGATTTTGCAGGTTTGTCCAGTCTGTCCTTATCTAACGATTCCTGGAAAGAGGACCACAATAATCCCCTGGCTATTAACTTGCTCCTACATTCGTGAAGAACACGAGAGCTAAATGAATGACATATGGCACAATTCTCCTGTAGGGGGGACCTCACCTAAACAATAAACACACTCTGTGTGACCATCTGTAATCGACATTTTTTGTCCACATTTAGGACACTTCTTGAATCCAGATTTAGCTTTCTCTTGTTGAGACATGGCTATACAATAATGTAATTGTTAACAGGCAAAAACACACTATATGAGTGACTATGACGAAAGCACACAATACTATATATAGGATATCCCTAATAAAAAAACAAGGCTCTAACTCTTACAATTTTTCACACACTACAGCACACACTATGTGTCTAACTATGAAGAAGCACACAATACTATATATATATATATATATATATATATATATATATATATATATATATATATATATATACACATATCCATATATATACACATATCTATATACATACACAAGACAACCCTAATAAAAAAAAAAACAGTGCTCTTCCGGGCTCAAGCTTAATGCACTCTCTAATTCTATAGCACACACTATAAGGGTAGGGAGAAAAACTCTAAACAACTCTCTAACTTAAATGAGTTGTGAGAAACCGGCCTAGAAAAAAGAAGGCCACTAATAACAAACAAACAATGCACTCCCTAAGTTTTAAACTATATAATACTAGAACTCACTAGAAGCTAAGAAATAGCAAGAAATATCAATAACTATTGAGAAATATTGAGGAATATAAAAACTACTGAGAAATATTAAGAAATGTCATTTATACTGGCCAGAGCTGTCAAAGAACTCCCAATCTGTTGCAGTGGCAAACAAGATCTGAGGGAAGCACCACTGCATCATGGGATAGGGAGTAGGAAATGAGCTGCTTGAAGACCTCGAGCTTTTGTATTTGGCCGAATCGGAGCCAAGGATCGGCTTGAACCCATCAGTGAGAATGAAGGCGAGATAGAACAACTTCACATGTAAGGTTTCCCTTGACCCCCCCCCCTCATCAATGGTATCTGAAAGAAGACTTCGTCCATTTCCTTAAGATTATAGTCCTGTGATTTGTGGTTATCACTCACGCATGTCAATTCTCGATGAAAATCATCATTCTTAGAATTCAATCTTGATGCCCATAGGCCCTGTCCTTTGATCACATTTTTAAAAATATGAGCCAGATGCATACTCTGCCTGTGTACATGTATTTCTATGACATTTCTTTCTAAATATCAGGGTTTTAAACTCCCCTTTTGTGCTTCTAATTACTCTGACATCTAACAATTATATTACATTAACAATGCTGCAACATGTAAATTTTAAAAAAACTAGTACTGCTATTCATGTATTCGTGTAAAGATTCAAAAGACTTCTAATCTCCTTTCCAAATTAAAAACAAATCATCCACGAACCTCCGGTAACACACCAGGTGTCCATGGAATCTATCATTCAAAAGGTGCTGCTTCTCCCAGCTTACCATAATGATATTGGCGTAGCTATGGGCACATGATGTGCCCATAGCTATGCCATCCATCTGCTGGTAAATGTTATGCTCAAATATGAAGGCATTGTTTTCTGGTATAACCTCCATAAAGATACACAGCAAGTCGGTAAATTTCACCTCATAATGTCCATCATCCACTAACTAGTCCCCTTAATAGGTCTACACCTATGTCATTTGGTATTGTTGTCAAAAGCGACTGTACATGAAACGAGGCTAGTCTATATCTCTATACATCAAATGTGGCTAGCCTATAATTTCTAGCTCATATTCCTTCGTGAATTGAAATAAATCATCTAAAAATTGTTCAGAGTCCCTCAATATATACATGCTAATGTCCAAAACAAGTCTTAGATGTCTTTCAAGGTACAGGGAAAGCAGCTCAGTACACCACCCTCTGCCTGCAACTATGAGCATCATAGGTGGACATGTAGAGTGTTATTTAGGAAGCCCTTGTATTATAGGACTGACTGGTTCTTCCACCACAAAATAAGTAAACAGTTCAAAACTGATCATGTGACAAAGAAGACAGTCGTATAACACATCATATATTCTTTTGACCATATTATCAATGCGTGTTCTATCTATTCGTTCATATACACTGTCATCACTCAGCATTTGTAACATTGTGTCACAGTAAAATTTATGGTCCATAACAACAATAAGCCCCCCCTTATCAGCAGGTCTGATAGAGATGGAAGTGTCTTTTTCTAAGGCTTCCAAAGTTAACCTTTCATCTTTACTTAGGTTATAAAAACATTTACTTCTAGTTCTATTATTAAACATATCGTATATTTCCTGCTCATACAACTTTTAAAAGGTTTGCACTAGAGCATTATTGGCAGGGACATATGTACTTATCTTCTGGAAGTTCATAGCCTTCCTGGTTACTTCTGCATTATTCTCAAATGGTACTTTAAGCATAAGATTGCAAGTAAAAGTTTTTAGTTTTTGTTTGCTTGTAAATTGCTTTTCCAGTATCTCTTCATGCAAAATGTATATGTATATATTTATATATATTTTTTGATTGTCAAATGAACTAAGCTTGATATATTTCCAGCCATGTAGTATATTGTCTTGGATAAAATCACAGACTTAACAATCTACTTAATAATCTGGTTAAATAAGAAGTACCACATCATTATAAATTTTATTTAAAGTACATAAGGGTTATATATTATTATGACAGCTACTAAGTAGGGCAGGACCAGCTCGAATGTCACACTGATGGGGAAGGGATGTGAATTTAACGTGTACCAATAACACTTTGTTTTACAGCACAATAAACCACTCCCATGCCTGATAAAAAGTATATATATATTTAGAAAGCTTGTGAGGAAATTATAACTCTGATATCAATCCCTGGAAGGGAAGGGAATGCAATCTCTAGCCTGCAGTCCAAACACCTTCTTGGCCTCATCCCACTTTGTTACCTTTCCCTCTTGAGTTATTTGCTCAAAATACCTTGGTCCTTTTGCCAGTCTTCTCCAGTAAATTCCAGCTACCTCTTGCCTATTTTCTGTACTCCGACTTGCAGTTATCCCTATTGGCAAAATCTTCTTTCTCCAATAGTCTGTTAGCTTAGTTCTTAGAATACTTTATGTTACCTCATGAATGTAATATTCTATATGTTTGTTATTATTCTCCTTAAAGATCTGCATCCAAAACCTGCCCTCTCTTTTTATTTCTTGAACTTCCTCCAACTCATCATCATCCCTTTCCATTTTGAATTCTAACCTTCTTGCTTGTGTTATGTTTATGAGTCTTAATTGTATAGCTCTAGAATATCCCTTCAAATCAGGTAATCCTAAACCACATTGTTCTGTTGGAAGGTTCACCTCATCCCACTTGACCCTAGTCCTCTTCCCATTCCAGATAAATTCATTCAGCTCTTTATTAATTATTGTCCACAACTTCTCATCTGGTTGATAAAAATATGTCTGAATCATATACAAACTAAAGAGATTGAACACATTTCCACTGCTTGTATCTTACAATCCATATCCAAAAACAAGAGCTTCCAGTTTCTCAGTTTTTCTGTTATCTTTTGTTTAGTCTATTCCCACATATCCTCAGGCCAAAACAGAAGCTGCTTTAATCCATACTACTAAATGCTTCATCGTATCCCATCCCCATATATATGGGTATTGATGAAACAATTTGTGTGTGGGTACAACAGCCTTTGTTTTATCTTCATTAAGTTAATATCCATAAAAGACTTGAAACTGTCTAATGTTTCACAACACTGAGATGTCCTTTTCTGGATTTATCAGGTACAAAATAATATTATCTGAAAATAAAGCCAACTTTTCTTGATTACCATACCAACTATATCCTTAGATTTCTGAGTCCCCTATTTTCTTAGCTAATGGCTCTAAAGATAAAGCAAAAAAAAGGGAAAAATGGACAACATTGCCTAATTTCTCTTTTCAAACATAACTTAGAGAGGAACTCTCCCACTTTAATTCTTACCTTCAATCATTCACACATCCTCCTATCTATGCTTATTATTGTATCAAAGAATACAAATGCTTCCATTGCCCCCCCCCAAATGCTTTCTCTGTATCAAGATCTACCAACAACAGCAGTATTTTCTTACATTGTGCTTCCCTGTGGATCATCATTGTTCTATTAATTTTGTCAAATGACTGCCTCCTCTCCACAAACCACATTGATCCATATCTATCAATTTTGGCAACACTTTTGCCATTCTTTTAGCTACCATAGACATAAACACTTTATAATCATGGTTTTAAAATTGAAATGGGCCTGTGTAAAGCTGTGTCTGATGGGTCTTTGTTGTCTTTTGGTATTACAGCCACTACAGCTTTCTGCAAGGATGTTGGTGCTTACCCTCCTTTTAAAATACTGGTAAACAAATCCTTCCAGATCATTTATACTTTCTCCCCTCCTACCTTCCAAACTTCCACAGGAATATCATCTATTCCTGGAGACCTTCCTGCAGATAGATTATGCCACAAATTTTATCTCATTTCCTCCTGTCTTAACTGTTAATTGTTGAGCCACATCTACCCCTAATCTTGGCATACTTAAGTCTTCCATATTTTTTTTCATTTGTACTCTTTCTGGATTTCCATATTTCTCTGCTTTATACAAAGTTCATAAAATTTCTGAAATATCTCTAATACCTCTATAGGATCTCTGGTTATTGGTTCCCTGGTTATTAGCTCCCCAAGTCTTTCAACCCTTTGTATTTTTGTTGCCTAAGTTATTGTGCTAAAACTTTTCATGTTGTGGAGTTATCAAACCAGTTGCTAAATAGCAGTATTTCTAAACGTATGCATATTATATAGAAACTCCTCTTTAGCACTCTGCATTTGCACTTCCTCTTGTTCTGTGACATTTCCCTTACTCTGCAATACTTTAAGCTTTGTCAGACCCTCTAAATAATTCCTTTACCTCTTAACCATATATTCTTTTATTTTATGGCTGTCATATTTCTAAACTTCACTTTCATTTTAACCTGCTCACTAGATATAACTTCTGAAGAAATCTCTATCTTCTCTACAATTTCCACTATCCAGTCCTTAAAGTCCTCTTTCTAACAAATAGGTGGGGAAGGAACATTGTCTTGTTTTAAGTTCATTAACCTGCATTTTTATCTTGGTTGTTAATGGTGCATAATCTGAAATCATTATTGGATGTATATCGAAGCTTTCAAAATAATATGGCTAATGTAGCCATTATGATAATTATATGATTTCTAAACTTCACTTTCATTTTAACCCACTCACTAGATATAACGTCTGAAGAAATCTCTATCTTCCCTATAATAACTATTGAATAATTTCCACTACCTATCCTTAAATTCCTCTTTCTAACAGGTAGGTGGGGAAGGGACATTGTCTTGTTTTAACTTCATTAACCTGCATTTTTATCTTAGTTGTTATTGGTGCATAATCTGAAATTGTTATTGGATGTATATCGAAGCTTGCAAAAATGATATGGCTAATATAATAAAAGAAAAGGAAGAAGTCTTCAGAGTTGAGTGCCACAAAAAGGCTTTATTTACAATAGCACAAGTTGAGCGCTTTCGTCAACAGGTAAAACCACCTCTTCAGACCTCTTCTGAAGACGTCCTATTACCTGTGGATGAAAGCGCTCAACTTGTGTTATTGCAAATAAAGCCTTTTTGTGGCACTCAACTCTGAAGATTTCTTCCTTTTCTTTTCTTACTGGTTGGTGGTTGTAGTTTTACTAATATGGCTAATGCAGCCATTGTGATAATAAATTATTATTCCCACCTATTATATATGACAGTTTTTTTAAATATCTATTTCCAGCATTTGTGTTATATGCTTCCACTAATATGTAGCAGGCTGATTTTTTTGTACAGTTACTTTCATTTCCATTTGAACCTATATCACATTTACAAGAGTTTTTTAATAGAAAGCCTCAGACAAAAAGAAAAATAAATGCATCCCCCAGAACACACCTATAACCTAATAACTAGTAAAAAAACACAAAACTAAGCACATCTTCAAAAATGAAGTTTAACCTTCCTGATAGGAACAATTGTCCCAAACTGACTGTTGCACCCCAGGCAGGCTTTACCTAACCAAAAATTAAGGTTATCCATGCTAAGCTGCATGTTACAGCCTGTGCTCCTATTTACATTAATTGCTGTGTGTTCTTGTCTTATCCTTATTCCCCTCCCAGATTTTAAAAACAGCTGTTATGCTTAAAGAAAACATTAATCTTTAGCCTTATGAAAAAGTGCACTAGCTAACTTTAAATAAAACTAAGTTATACACTGTTCTATAAATGCATTGAAGTATTTAGGTAACAGGAAAAATGCTATATTGTATTCATTGCCAATAATTTTCAAACTTTTTTCCTAAGCTGCTTGCTTTTGTACCTTTCAGTTTTATGATTCTCTCACAGTCAGTGGCCAGAACTCTTGAAATTTATTGTCTGCACCTGTAGTCAGTTTGTCTCCACAGAAACACAAAAATGGAATGTACAGCTGCCCTCAGGTATAGACTTCTCAACTCACACTGAACATTAATTTCCTAAAGGAAAACTTTTCATTACATTCACAGTGTTCCCTTATTATTAAAACCACACATGCTTACACAAAAATTATTAGATTAAGCCAAGGGCATTAATCCAGAGATTCACCTATGCAAAAGTAAGAGAAACAATCTCAACTCAATAATACAATCAGTGCATTTTTACACCTCAACAGTACCATATGGCAGCATATTAACTTAGACATGCTTTTTGTCCAGCCTTTTTCTTTTTACATTGTAATGCCTACATTTTTCGTAAAACAAATAAAGAAAAAAGTACTTCCTTACTTTAATAACTTTATCACAGACAACAAACACTGAAGATACTTTACTATATAACATGTATTTTATATCCTGAAATGTCTTACACAATTATTAAGAACAAATCTTAAGTTACAGTTACTTTTTTCTCCTTTTAGTATCCTTCCAAACACTGATGACGTAAAATGGAATATATGCTTTTAAGTACCCCCTCAAGTTTAAAGGAGTCAACAAAAGTCAAATCTTTATCAGCCACTTTTTCCTGTAAAACCATATTTCACAAATGTGATTGATACTTTATAGTCTCACATTTATTCCCTAATTTCATTGTTGCTGGTCTTTCGGTTCATCTCCATCTCCCAAACTCAGACTCCGGTTCAAGTCCAAGTTACTCCTTATTCTTCTAGTCAGCTTTTGTGCCTTTTTGATTCTCAGGTATTTTCTACTTGAACACTGAAAAATGTTTCAATAGCAAAGTCTGTCTATGTGCTTTATGATCAGAAGAATGAGAAGCACAGACTCCTTCTGTTTGATGGCTCACTTTTTGTTGGGTAAACTTTTGTATTTCCTTCTTAGCTGTTCTGGATCAAAAACAACTTTGAACCTCCAAGGAAAAATATTCTGAAGAAAGCTGTATACAGCAGCTTGAATCTCATACCTGTCTCTCAACATTCCCTGACTGCTAGAATACATTTGATTCTCTTTTGCCTGGTGTACAGTGAATAATCCTTTTCCACAAACAATCTACTGTCCCAGTTTTTAATAATTTACCCTTCTACCACAGTTTTATGAGTATCAACTATTTCTGCTGGTATCTTTACTAATACGAGGTCCTGGCTACTTTCTCATGGCCTGGTTTGGAGCATGCATGATATGCCCTTTCAGTTAAAAAAATCCTGCTGTGTAGTACCAGTCCAGTTGCATATCTGTGTCCTCATAAAATAAAAGCAGTCTGTTACTTCCTGTTTCTCTGTTACAGTACAAAATCTCAATTTTTCTCTACTTGGTTTGGTTTCTAATTCTATCATTTTTTGAAACAGCTCTTCTTGAGCAGTCTCATACTCTACCAGCCTTTTCTTCATTTCGATCTACTGACTTTTGCAGTTTTATCAGTCCATCTGAATAGCTGTTTAAAGCTTATTTCATTTTTTCAGCCTTTTGTTATTTCAGTTGATATCAATGTTTCAGTGTTGAAATCATTCAATGAAATCAATCTTTCAATGTTTCATTAATTTACTTTAATCAGATCTGAGCACATCTGATTTATTTATTTTTCCTGTAAATTACTGGAAGTGATCTCTTGCACCATAGCTGGAGCTTAAACTGCTTTTTGCTGAACAGCTGAAGGATTCTTTTCCATCAGTGTTTTCTCTTCACCTTTCTAGTTGATTTTCTTTCCGGCTCTCTAAGCTTCTTCTTTGCTGGCATCTAAACAGTGTACGTACTAGCCAGGACCTGACTTTTACTAAGACTGGCAGAATTACTAGCCCTCATCTCTCAAATTTCTTTTATCACGCTAGGAGAGCTGAAATGAAGCTGTCAATTAGTGTGCAACCTTCTTGGAAGTCAAATACAGGGACAGCTGGCTCACTGTTAAATAAACTGCAGGCTGGGACAAAAACATCGCCCATGGTGAAAGTTTGGGAAATTCCACGTGTAACAAATTATAATATTTTCTGATGGACTGAGAAACCTCACTGTTTTCCCACTGAAAAATAAATAAATAAAATGATTTATCCTAGAAATGGTCTAAGAGAAAGAGTATCTTTTACAGGGATACTCAGACACCACACTCGCCAAAGAATCTAAATCAGTAATCTAAGGAGAAAGAACTGTATCTGCCCTTTCACATTCTTCTACAAGTGTAATCTGTTAAACCTCTTCAAAGAAAGAGGAATTCCTTTTTCTCTTACCACAAACAGCTTTATAGGAAGGGCCAAATGCCTGCACTAGATCCTGAGCAAGTCTAATAAATCACTCCTGTCCAGAGTAACTGAAACAGAAGACAAATGTTTAGTTTACTATTTCTTTTTAAAGGAATTTCTAAAGAAACAGACCCAATGTTGCCAGTAAAAACTTCCCAGCAGATAGGCATAACCTTCTGGCTAAGCAGAGACACTTTCCCTGATGCTTCTCCCAAGACTGACAAGAGTAGTTCTCCTTTTCCCACAAAGGGGGCACCAACAGCCACAGAGGATGTGTCTAGCCCTCAGTTCATGATGGCTCTAGGGCTATACCAGTGGGAGCTAAAGAAAAAGATAAGTGGTCTGAGAAAAAAGCTTTGTATACTTCAGAGTCACTTACCTGCGGCTGAAGCAAAGTACCAGCTTGCTGTGGTGGCAAAGGCTTCTTAAGAATCCTTTTTTTTTGTGGCTGGAAGAAGGACCAACTGAGGAACCAGTATGTTGTTCGATGGTCAAGCCACAAATGGTGCCTGATTCCCTAGGAAGCTTACCAGCAATAGTCGGTAAAACAGGTACAGAGCAAAAAAGTAACTTTTCCACAGTAAAACATACTTTAAACACTTCTCCAGTCCTACAAAGTAAAATAACAGTTTCTCCAAAGAAAAAAAATAGTATTAAACAACTTTTAACAACGTTTTTATCAGAAAACTAAGAAAGTGGGCTCCCATTTCAAAGTACAAAAAAGTTGTGTATCAGTTAGAAAACACCTTTCCTAGTTTAAAAGTACATCCTTTACAATAAAATGTAACATTTCTGTGATAAAACATAAAGTGGGAGATTTTTAACCCCATAGGGAACTTATCTGTCTGGCAATGTAACAGCATTAACCCACCACTGATCTCAAAACCCTACAGAAGAGTTTTCTTTTTGGTGGAAGAAAAGCTCTGAAGGGTTTCTGCCCAAACCTGACTTTTAGTCAAGTTGATCTGACTAATGGTTTGTGTATGGGGAAAGTGCCATGAAGCTTTGGAAGCTGGTTGACTGTTATATCCTATGCAGGATATAACCCATAGAGATTAGGCTACAGTAGCAGTGGTCATAATGAGGAACATTCAGGGTTGCTACAGGCAGCATTAAATACACTCTCCAGTGTTGGCACTAATGGAGGAATGAAAGTAAAACTTGGCATATGCTTGCAACATATTATAATGTCTCCTCATTTCAGGGGGAACATCCATTTGTTTCCATAAATGTGTTGTTATAAAAATACTTCATTCATCATGGCTGTTAGTCTGAGAAAAGGAAAATTCCCCCAAGGAGGTTGTGAGGACCAAGTTTCCTCTTAATTTGAGAACTGTGCTTGAAATTCTGCAAGAGAAGAAGTCCTGTCCCTGTCTATGTCAGAGTCTTCTGACATGTCTTCCTCAAGAATGGTTCTGATTAGATCTTTTACGGGGACAATATTCTGAGAACAAGGATTAACGGCTGCAACAACTTTATAGCTAAGGTAAGAAAATCATCATGTCTAACAGACACCATTCAGATGAACAGTGATCAACTTTTTGTTTTTTCTTTACAAGTATGCCTGATGGCCAACTCAGATAAAGTATTTCTGCCCCATCAATAGGTCTCTTCTACCGACTACATTGAGCAGCACACCCTGGTGTGCCTCCATGTCCCAAAAAAGATAGTTATCTTATGCACACTTTTGACAGTGGAACAGCCAAACAGGAAGTAGCTGACCCCTGGCTCATGGTGGCTGAAAGAACGACACCAGGGGATGCCAGAGAAGAAAGTGAGAGGTTTGAAGAGCGACTACTGTCAACTACAGAGTCATCCCAGTCAGCTGAGGCATTAACTGAGACCATGGAGTAAACAGTGACTCTTTGGTAAGCTGTTTTTTTTTCCCTCTTGGAACAGTGGAAAATTGACCAGCAGAAGCAGGGTAAGTATGCAGGCTGTATCCAAGAAAAATGCTTCAGATGAGGCAAGCTTCTCTGGAACTAATCAGTTGGAAGGTAAGTTGTTAAACAGTGTTCACAAGCAGCACACTTATACTTACACTCACATACACAGTCCTCTTAACAATGTAATGCATAAGCACACTAAAATTCTGCAAGAAACCCTATCACAAAAATTTTAATCAGTCAGGAAAAATGGCAGGTAAGTTGCCAAACAGTGAAACACAAGTACTAACATACTGTGTAGTAGTTCCTGCCCAAAAAAACATTTCCCAGCATTAAACATTTAGATAAAATATACAATGCTTACACAAGAAGTACATATTCTCACTAAAATAACTCCCTAATTAGCAAGAGTTAAAATAGTGATCAATAACAGGAAAATACTGATATCAGAAAGATACTGTTTTTTTTTTAAAGGGACAATACTGCTTAAAAGCACAAGTAACGTAAATAGCATTTTTAAAGGGCAATATTCTATGTGGAAGGGTTCCCCACTGGGGAACTTATCTACCAAAATACAAATTGAAGGACAACTGCTGTTGCTATAAAGCCTCTGTGCTGCTTTATCACAAGGCAGCAAAATGAGAAGTTATGTACCTACCATAACGTTCCATGTTAGTTGTCTTCTCTTGCCTTCTTTCTTGCTTGATGGGTTCGGAGCCGATCCTCGGCTCCGACTCGGCACTTTGCTAAGCTCGAGAGTCACTTTTACCAGCTCGAGGCAGCCCCATATCCCATGATGCAAGGCGTTAAGTACCCAGATCTCATTTGGTACCTAAAGGCAATAACACCTAGCGCAAAAAACTTCCCAGGAGGAAAGAAAGGCAAAAAGCCTAAAGGATGGGCTATAAGGAAGACCAGACAACTAGCTGGTCTTAAGAAGCAATCTTCCATATAGGGAGAGAAAAAGGTCTGTCCAGGCCAGGGGGCAGGAAGGAGGGTCGCAAGAAAGAAGGCGAGAGAAGACAACTAACATGGAACGTTATGGTAGGTACATAACTTCTCAATGTTAAGTTGTCAATCTCGCCTTCATTCTTGCTTGATGGGACCGCGTCCCTAGCACCTCTATCCTGGGTGGCTCACTGGAACAGACTCTTGAGAACTGTAGAGCCAAAACTGGCTCTACCCCTGGAGGCCAAATCCAATTTGTAATGAGAAACAAAGGTATGAGGAGTGGCCCAAGTGGCTGCTGCACAAATAGTGTCTAATGGAAGTCTAGCCTGAAAAGCTGTGGAAGTGGCTAAGCTTCTGGTTGAATGCGCTTTCGGTTTTGAGCACAGCTGTTTTCCCCTGAGCTGATAGATTTCGGAGATGGTAGAAGAAAGCCATCTAGATAAGGTCACTTTGGAGACAGGAAGGCCTTTCTTATTTTCAGCATAAGAAAGAAAGAGCTAATCGGATTTCCTGAATTGTTTTGTTCTGTCCAAATAATATCTGAGTTGGCGGTGAACATCAAGATAATGTAATTTTTGTTCCGATCTGTTTGAGTAATTAGGGAAAAATACAGGGAGGTCAATAGATTGGTTCAAATTATTTTTCGAGGCCACCTTAGGCAAAAAGGTTGGATTAGTTCTCAAGGATACCCTGTCTTTGTGGAAGACCAAATAAGGGGGACGAACAGAGAGAGCGTGAAGTTCTGACACTCTCCTTGCCGAGGTAATAGCAACAAGAAAGAGTGTTTTCCATGAAAGAAACTTCAGGGAACATGAAACAGCTGGCTCGAAGGGAGGAAGAATTAAGGATGTCAGCACTAGATTTAGGTCCCATTGAGGAGGAGGACTCCTGACTGGAGGTTTAAGGAGAAAAATTCCTTTTAGAAAGGCTCTACAAAGCCTGTGGGACATAATGTTGTGATCTGCAAACCCAACATGAAAGTTCGAGATAGCAGCCAACTGAACTTTGACCGTGGAAGATGAAGAGCCCGAGTGAAAGATTTCCGCTAAGAAATCCAAAACTGCATGAACAGGGGCAGTAAAGGGATCTATATTTTTAGCTCTTGCCCAACAAGAGAAGCGTTTCCACTTGCTGGTATAAATCCTTCTAGTAGAGGATTTAAGGGAAGCCACTATGATATCCCTAACAGGATTAGAGATCATAGGAAGCCTGGCTAAGGAAGGAAGTGGAGCAACCAAGCTGTGAGGTTGAGAGAAGGGATAGACTGATGCAGCTCACCCGATTGGTGAATCAGAAGGTCTGGCACTGGGTCCAGATGCCACGGCTGCACCAATAGGTGACGATGGAGGAACGGGAACCAAATCTGTCGAGGCCAATAGGGAGCAATGAGAATCATTTTGGCTCTCAAAACGGTGGCTTTCTGGAGTACTTGTGGAATCAAGGGAAAAGGAGGAAAGGCATAAAGAAGTCCCTGGGGCCAATCCTGGGTTAGAGCGTCTCTGGGGGGATGGCCTGGCAGTGGGAAGAGAGAAAAGAAGTCTGGGCATTTGCTGTTTTTGGGAGTAGCAAGATCGCAACATGGGCGGCCCCATTCTAGAAAAATCTCCTCCACTATAGATTGTTTGAGAGACCACTCGTGAGGCATGAGAATAGCTCTGCTCAATCTGTCCGCTAGAATGTTGGTTTTCCCAGGGATATGCGTTGCTACCAGAAACCGATGAGAGGAGATCGCCCATTGCCAAAGTCTGAGAGCTTCTCGACACAAGGGGTAGGACTTGGTTCCACCCTGTTTGTTGATATACCATACTACAGACATGTTGTCTGTGTGAACTGCAATTGTTCCCAAGGGAAGAAAGTCGTTTAGGGCTTGCAACGTCAAAAGCACTGCTCTCATCTCTAGGACATTTATGTGCAGGTGGTATTCGAACGGTTGCCACGTCCCATGAACCATCCTGTCCTGATAATGACCCCCCCCACCCGATCAGCGAGGCGTCCGTAGTGACTGTGGCTACCGGGGCCAGGGATACAAAGGGTCTGCCTTGATGAATCTGGGGAGAAAAAATCCACCATGACAGATGATTCTTGCAAATTTGTGTCACCAGGATTTGGTGACGCATGGGAAGTTGTTGGTAAGACCACTGGGTGAACAACATCCATTGAAGAAGACGCATGTAGAAGCGGGCCAAGAGAAGAAGGGTAATGGCCGCAGCCATGAGGCCCAACACCTTCAGAACCATTCTGGCTTGCACCTTTTTGCTGGCAAGGATGATCCGCACGTGACTTTGGATATCTGAGATTCTTTGGTCTGTGAGGGTTGCTGACATCCGAACAGTGTTTAAGTTTGCACCTATGAAAGTAATAGACTGGCAGGGCAATAAGGAGGATTTTTCGGAGTTGATCGAAATTCCTAACTGAGTACAGAGATTTAGGGTGTAGTTCCTGGCTTGGAGAAGTTGATGCCTGGTGGTGGCTGAAAGGAGCCAGTCGTCGAGATACGGAAACACCTGGAATCCTTGACATCTCAGGTGAGCCGTGACCACTGCCATACATTTGGTGAACACTCTGGGGGCTGTAGTGAGACCAAAGGGCAGGGCTCTGAATTGAAAATGACTGGACCCCAGCCGAAAGCGGAGAAACCTTCTGGAGCATCTGTGAATTTTTATGTGATAGTACGCGTCCTGAAGGTCTATTGAGCACATCCAGTTGTCCTTGTCTAGGAAGGACAAAATTGATTGAAGTGTGACCATTCGAAATCTTGTCTTTCTCACAGACTTGTTAAGTCTGCTGAGATCCAATATTGGTCTCCAGTCTCCCGTCTTTTTGGGGACCAAAAAGAATCTTGAGTAGATTCCGGGCTCTGAATGGTCTGTTGTAACTGGCTGAATGGCTCTTTTTTGTAGAAGCTTTGATACTTCTAACTTTGCAATTTCCCTTAGACCGGGTGGCACATCTGGAAGGGAATTTTTGTGAGTGAAAGGACTTTCCTCAAAAGGAATCTTGTAACCCTCGGATATGATCGACTGTACCCATCTGTCTTGAGAGAGGGAATCCCAGGCTTCTGAGTACAGCGATAGTCTTCCCCCGACTGCCTCCAAGGATGGACAGCCAGGCAACATCTCAGGGATGCTGGAAGGGCTTGTCAGAGAGAGGCTCTCTGCTTCCCTGGTTTTGTGGACCCCCTCTGCCTCTAGGGCGGCGTCTGTTATTATTACCCCCTCTGCCTCTAGGGGTAAACTGACCACGTGCGTCTGGCGTGACTCCCTGGGATTTACGGAACCACATTTTTCCGCCCTTCTGACCTTTGGGGTAAGGTCTAGAGGGGGTAGAAAAACGGACCCCTACGGCAGAAAGAGTCTTGCCGTCCTGCTCACACCTGGTCAATGTATCCTTCACTTGAGGGCCAAACAATGCTGACCCATCAAAGGGAGAATTAGTGAAGGACGCCTTAAAGGGATCTGCAAAATTACAGAGCCGCATCCAGGATTGACGTCTAAGAGCCACTCCTGTACCCGTGGCTCTACTCGCTCCATCTGCTGCATACGAGATCAGTCGCATGGAAGAGTTAGCTATAGCATTAAGGATTCCTAGCTGAGAAGAAATCTTTTCTTGAGCCCCTGCAGCCGTAGGATCCTGCACTACTTCACCTAGTTCTTTAAGGATGTCCCTTTGGAGTCTGGTGAAGTGACATAAATAGTTCAGCGAACGCATGGCAAAGGTCGCTAAGGAGAACATCCGCTTCCCATACCTATCCATGGTCCTAGAATCCTTATTAGGAGGATGGACTGGTACGGAAGGATCTGCAAGTTCCTTCTTAGTGGCCGCCACCACCATGGCATCAACAGGGACACCTTTTGTAAGGAATTGCTTTTCAGAAGGGGCTGTAATAAATTTAGATGACCTCCTAGGAACTGGCTCTACAGAATCAGGAGCAGCCCAAGCCTTTCGAGCAATAACCTCCATAAGGGGGTCGAAAGGTGGAGACACCCAGGAGGTGGAGGGTCGAGATCCAAACGCCTCTAGGTATACCGACTCATCCTCGGAGGGATTTATGGAGGGCCAGTTTCCCCTCTGTTTTAGGAGTTCTAGGATGTCTGAAAAGGAGACATCCTCAGAGGGGGATCTTGGGGATCCCTCCGACTCATCTAAGTCGGTATCTGAAGTGGTAGACTCAGGGGAGTCCAGGTGTTTCCTCTTACAAGTCCTCTGGCGCGGAGGATCTCCTGACTGGTCAAGAGAATCCTCGGAAGAGGGGGTTCTTCCCAGTGAGGAAACCTGAGGCGATGGATCTCTAGGTCCGGGAGCAAGAGAGATGGAAGAGATATCGACAGGCAATGTAGAGGGAGGAGCTAAGGGAATAGACTGCTGACTGAGCCCAGTGGCCAGCACACTCTTCATCACCTCGAAGGCCCCCCTCCCAGGGAGATCTGAGAGAACCCGTTCCGAAGAAACTGGGACTCCCGGGCCCACCGAAAGGGAAGGCTCCGAGGCAGATGTCGGAGCTGAGCTCACCAAGGCCGAAGCTCCAAGGGGAAGAGCGGGGTCGGACAAGGGTCCGATGCCACTCACCCCCTCGGAGGAGACCAGGGAAGCCCGACCACCGAATCCCTCCAAGGAAGGTCTCAAGGAGGAGATAAGAGTAGATGCTGAAGGTGCAGAAGGAGGGGGTATCTGCCCCTCAGCCATAGCCGTAACTATTCCCGTAGACTCCAGCTCCAAACTCTGTTGTAGAGTCAAAGGAGGAACTTGAAGGGGGTGTGGACTAATAGTCGTCTGTTGAGCCGGACTATGAAGCATCTGGGCCAGTGCCTGTGATTTTAATAATCTGCTTACCACCCTTTCTAAATCATGGTCAGATAACCTGGACGACCTAGATGATCGGCTCCGATGGCTCCGTTCCGAAAGAAGAGGTGAGGCTGGAGCCGGCAGAATCGGTTCCAAAGAGGGGGACCTGGACCTCTTCCTCGAAGGAACCATCGGAGCCGACAAATCCACTGATCCAGTCGGAGCCGATAACTTTCGCCCGAGAAGATCTAGATGCATCAGCTCCAGCCGGAGCCGATGCAGGCATCGAAATAGCGGTGTCGGAGCCGGTCGGCGCCGACACCGAAGCCTGGGCCACATGGAGGTCGGAGCCAGTACTCGGAACCGACACCAAAGTGACCATAGAAGTATCGGCACCTATAGTCATCGGTGCCGAAGATTTAGCCAAGGTCGGATCGGCTCCAGCCGGAGCCGATCTCGACTCCGACAAAGTCGGAGCCAAGGCTGAAGGCTTTGGAACAGAAGCCTGGGCCTTAGACTTGGAAGGCTTTCCCGGAGCCGATTTGGCCGGGGAGCACTCCGGTTTAAGGAGTCCCCTTAAAATGAGTTTGTTTCTCCTTTCCTGCAGGACTCTCTGGCTAAAAGAGTGACATATTGCACAGGAGTCCTGCAGGTGGAGAGGTCCCAGGCAGTATAAACAAGAAGTGTGACTATTTGTCAGAGACATCTTCTGACAGCACGAGTCACACTTCTTAAAGCCTGAGACCCTCTGCTCTTTGGACATAGTGGATACAAAAACAGTACACACAGTCCCAAACAAACAATTAAAATTAAAGTATAAGCAGTAAAAACCTCACACACACACGCACACACACACACACACACACACACACACACACACACACACACACACACACACACACACACCCTGACAGGGGGGGATGGGAGGGAAGGAAGGCCTGACTAAAAAAATTAAGGAGGATAAATTTAGTCAAAAAGGGGCTTACAACTAACTAAAAATGAAAGATTTCTAAGAAAAAATAGTTTTAAAGTGAAAAGGGGCTAAAAGCAGTTTAAATTTAAACACTTACCAGGAGCTGGTAAAAGGAGGACCTTATCAGCGAAGCGGCAAACGAGATCTGGGTACTTACCGCCTTGCATCATGGGATATGGGGCTGCCTCGAGCTGGTAAAAGTGACTCTCGAGCTTAGCAAAGTGCCGAGTCGGAGCCGAGGATCGGCTCCGAACCCATCAAGCAAGAATGAAGGCGAGATTGACAACTTAACATCAATAATGAAAATGATTCACTCTAGTTGCTGATTCTCTCACCACAGGACTCCCTAATCAGAAGTCCAAGTGAAGGTGCAGGAGGGAGCCAGGGCTTTTGGAAACTGGCTGGTTGTTGTGTCTTGGGCAACACATAACCCATATACCCTAAAGATGACTGCAGCAGTGGAAATAATGAACATCCATGGAACTGTTTGGATTCCTACAAATGGGATTAGCTATATAGGGTTCTTGACAAGTCCTTCCCACTACCACAGCCATCATAGACTCATAACGAGAATCCACCCAAGTTGTATAAGGGACAGTCTGAAAAGCCTCCATCAGAATCTCCTCATGTGTGGAGGAGGGGTTTATGGACCAAGCATCTTTCTGCATCATTTGTTCAAGAATTTCCCACATTTTGTCTTATTTGGAGTAAACCATCAAGATATGAATCCTGAGTTAGACACTCTTCAAGTGAATTTAAGTGCCACCTCTTACACTTCCTTTTTCTTGGAACTTCAGGTTGTGAATTGTTCGATTGGGAGGAGGACTGGTCTGATCTTGAGTGGTGTATTTTCTTAAGATTTCTCAACAGACTCAGTCAATGAAGCCCATAATCTGTGCCAAAAGTAGTAAACTGGTGGGTATTGAAGAGTAGAGCCGAAGGAAGTGATGGATCTCTCAAGTCTTGGCAGAGATCAATCTCTCCAAAGTTTTGCACCCCAATGAAATCTTTGTGGGTGATGACAAAACCAGTAGTAAGACCAATCTCAATGCTGAAGAAAGCCAACAATGAAGGTGATCTATCACAGAGAGACCTCAATCCAAAGGCTACTCTCTGACCAAAAGATGGTCTACACATAAAGAGTCAAAAGGCAAGAAGTCAGACACAATAAATGGTTCCATCAAAATTAGTGCTGAAACTAACACTCATCTCACAACTTTAACGTTTCATGGTCTAGTCACTCTGGACACCAAATGGACTGATGGCAAGAGTGATGGGACCCAATGAGTTGGAGATAAAGGGTTGAGCCTGTTTCACACTGATACCAAATGCATCAGAATCACTGTCAGATCTAAATCTCTTGGTGCCACTGCCAGGCTCAGGGGAAGCAGCAGAAGAAGATTTAGAAGGCTAGGGCTCCAACCTGCCTACCCTAGAAATAGAGGGGCATGGTATGACACCCATCTCAATCTGTGATCTGAAGTAGTTACTTCATTTGTTCTGCAACCTGTGGGTATCGGATCTGATCCCGGATCTGAGTCGGCAGCTTTACTAGCTAAAAGATCTGAGCTCCTAGCTCCTCCCCTTACCCATAAATCCCTGATACATACTCCCTTTCCCCAGATCTCTTTTGCCGCAGCTGAGAGAAGCTTCAAGTGAAGAGCTCCTAGGCGTGGGCGAGAACTTTCTGGTTCATCAAACCTTAAAAAGTCAGATTCAGATATTTTTTGTTGTATGTGTGTGTTTATTAGCACCCTAGTCGTCGTATATTATTATTAGTTTAAATTTTTTGTGGTAATTTTTGCCTTAATTTTTATTTCCCTCCCCCTTAGTGTGTGAGTGTGTTGTGTATTATGGCTGAAGGGCACAAAGCCATATTCTCTAAGTGCACTGAGTGTGGCCATAAGCTTTCCCCAGCTGATGGCCACACTCAGTGCGTTCTTTGTCTGGGGGTGGCCCATTTGTCCACCAGCTGCCAAATTTGTGCAGCATTTAACCCCCGGGCCACCAGGGATAGGAGGAACAAGTTAATCCTGGCAGGATTATTAACGCAGGATTCTTCTTCCTCCTCTCCCTCTAAGGCACAGGCTGCGACTGCGGCCCCCGGGCCTTTGGACCCCCCTACCCTGTCTGGGACACAACCTCCCTCAGATTCTCAGGGTCAGGGGGACTCTTCTTACTCCTCTAGAGAGAAGAGGCACAAAGACAAAGAAAAGCACAAGAGTCACAAGAGGCGGGCTGAGACTCATCCCTCAGCTCCGCCATCTAAAGTTGCAAGTCCCTCCATGAGGGCCTCTGGATCCTCTCCCTCTCGGCGTCGTTTGCCTTGTTTCTCGCCGGAGCCTGCCTCGACAACCTCTTCTAGATCGACAAGGAGCCTGACTTGATGCGGACATGGATCGGATGATGTGTCGATTTTTGCAGACTCAAATGCAGATGGGGGTGCTCCTGCCTCCCCAGAGCAGCCCCCTTCTTTTCCCCGATAGCTCCTTCTCTGACCCGGTTTGAGGTTTCGGATTCGTCGGATCTGTGCCATTTCAGAACTGGGAGTTGTCGGCGCCGACAGTTCCGGTTATGTCGATGCTGACTTTACCCTCAAGCTTGTTGGATCCTGGCTCTCGGGGCCGAGAGCCGAGCGTCGGATCTGTGGAGGTAGGTGTGTCTTCGGCTCCATTCAGGTCAGAGCACACTTCCCTCTCGGGTCCGACCGCTTCAGCTTCGACGCCGAGCCGTACCTCGGAGCAGAGCGGGCTGCTTTCGGAGCCTAGGGAAAGTGGTTCGCCTTCGGCGTTTGAGGTAGTGGAGAGGGTTCTGTCGAGATCTTCCAGATCCCCAGTCCAGGTGATGGATCCTCCCACCCCCCCTACGCATTTGGGTCTATCCTCCATCATCCGGCCACTGGGACAGCCTGCACCAACACTCCAGTTAGTTCCCTTAGAGGAACAAGACCCCGTGGGCGAGCCCTCCTTGGATAGTCCCACCGAGGAGGTTCCTCGCAAACGGAAGTGCAAAAGGAGGCACCTGGACTCCCCTGAGTCCCTCACGGAAGACACAGATTTGGATGAATGGGAAGGTTCCCCAAGATCACCCCCTGAGGATGTCTCCTTTGGAGACATCATGGAAATGTTGAGAATTAGAGGAGGGTGGTCTGCCCAAAAACCTTCCTTGGATGAGTCTGTGTTTCCGGAGGTGTTTGATGCAGGCCCGTCTAACTCCTGGGTGTCCCCCCGGCTGACCCCCTGGTAGACTTAATTACTACCAGGGCGTGGAAGGAACCGGACACCGTGGAGCCGATTCCAAGAAGGCCAGATAAAATTCTTAGTCCCCCCTCAGATAGGCAGGCTTGGTCTAAGGGTTCACCAGTAGATGGCTTGGTCTAAGGGTTCACCAGTAGATGCCATGTTGGTGGCGGCCTCCACAAAGAAGGAACTAGCACAGGAGAGTTCCTCGATCCATCCTCTGGATAAGGAATCTCAGACGTTGGACCACATTGGAAAGCAGATGTTTGCTTCAGCCACCTTTTGTATATGGGCGCTGAACTACATGGCACACGTCATCAGACTCCAGCGAGACTTAATAAAGGAATACGCTGGGGCTCCCCTGGATTCCATGACGGCCGAGGATAAGAGGACTTTCTCGACTCGCATGGCCACTCTGAAATCTATTTCTAACATGTCTATGCGGCTACTCTCTCATGCCAGGTAGGGAGCGGCTAGAGCTAGCGGAGCAGGGGTCGCCTTGCGGCGTCACGCCTGGCTCCGCCTTTGTGATTTTGTGGAACCCTTCAAGGCGTCCTTCGTGAATGCGCCCTTTGACGGTTCTTTGCTCTTTGGCAAGACCGTCCGCGAGACGCTGGTCCAAAGCGAGAAGGATGGAAAGACGCTGTCTGCCAGAGTCCGCTTCTCTAATCCCCAACGATCCTTCTCTAGGAATCAGAGGGGACACAAGAAGATGTGGTTCCGGACGTCTCAGCAGTCCTGTCCAGCTTCGGACCCCTCGTCCTTCAGAGGCAGAAGAGGACAAAGTGGACGCCGGCCCAGAGGCAGAGGGGGGCCGTGTAATTTTGGGTCTAGAGAACCGCACTCAGACAGGCCCGCGCAACAGCCCTAAGGGCTTACCCAACTGTCCCTCTCTGGAGGCAGTCGGGGGGCGTCTGTTGGAGCACCTCCAAAATTGGGAGTCCATTACGACGGATCGGTGGGTGCTCCGAATCATATCCAGAGGTTACACTATTCCCTTTCTAAGTCTTCCCCCTTCTATGAAGTGCCTCCCCGATGTCCCACCCGATCAAAGGGAGGCGGCAGCTTCCGAGGTTTCGAAGCTGCTAGAAAAAAGAGCCATCCAGCACGTCCCCCCAGACCAGTTCGGATTGGGCAATTACTCCAGGTTCTTTTTAGTGCCAAAAAAGACGGGGGACTTAAGACCGATTCTAGACCTTTCTTCCCTGAACCTGTTCATTCCCAAAGAAAAGTTCCGGATGGTCACTCTGCAATCAATTCTCCCCCTTCTTCGGGAGAACGACTGGATGTGCTCCATAGACCTCAAGGATGCGTACTACCATATTCTTATGGACAGATGATCCAGGAGGCTCCTCCGCTTTCGGCTGGGAGCCAGTCATTATCAGTTCAGGGTTCTTCCATTCGGCCTCACCACAGCCCCCAGGGTGTTCACCAAGGTCATGGCAGTTGTTGCAGCCCACCTGAGACTCCAGGGCATTCAGGTCTTTCCGTACCTGGATGACTGGCTCCTCACCACCTCCAAAAGGCATCAGCTTTGTTCTGCCAGAGACTATTCTCTCACTCTTGCCCAGCGTCTGGGCATTTCAATAAACTTCCAAAAATCCTTCCTTCGTCCTGTACAGGTTCTGGAATTCATAGGGGCCAAAATAGATACTCGCCTCTCTCAGGCCCTTTTAACATCAGACAGATTCAGCAGTTTGTCACGTCATGTTATGGCACTTCTTCAGTCCCCAGCTCCATCAGCAGAATTAGTCCTGAGAGCGCTAGGCTCTATGGCAGCAGCAATCAGTCTTTCCCTGCATGCACATCTGCGGATGAGAATTCTTCAATGGACCCTTCAAGTCCAATGGTCTCTGTTGCTACACCCTTTAGACACTTCTATTCCCTTGAGCAAGGTTTGCAGGGACTCCCTCCTCTGGTGGCTTTGCTCATGGGAGCTGCGGGAAGGGAGACCCTTTGTGATGCCTCAACCCCAAGCCACGTTGACCATGGACGCTTCTCGCCTCGGGTGGGGGGGGCATTCTATGGGCAGAACCGTCCAAGGCACGTGGACTCCCTTAGAGACTGCTCTGCATATCAATGTCCTGGAGATGAGGGCGGTGCTTCTAGCGCTGCAAGCTCTTCACGACCTTCTTCCCCTGGGGACTATTGCAACACAGACAGACAACATGGCCATAGTCTGGTACATAAACAAACAGGGAGGGACCAGATCTTATCCCCTTTGTCGGGAGGCCATGAGAGTTTGGGAATGGGCGATATCCACCAACCATTTTCTGATAGCAATGCACATTCCAGGACGGTCCAACATTCTTGCAGACAAGCTGAGTCGCTTGATCCTCACACCTTACGAATGGTCTCTGTACCCGTCAGTAGTGAAACAGATTTTCCTCAAACGACCTTGCTGCAATCTTTTTGCTTCTCCATCAAACACGAAGTGCAGCGAGTTTTTCGCTCTAATTTCCCCACCAGGGGAGAGCCCCAGAGACACTCTGGTTCACGCTTGGCCACCTGGTCTCCTCTATGCTTACCCCCTCTTCCTCTCATGATGAAATTCCTACAGAAAGCACGTCGGTTGGGGAGCAAGGTTATCCTCATAGCCCCATTCTGGCCTCGCCAGATCTGGTTCCCTTATCTGCGGTCTCACAGTGTAGTTCCTCCTTGAATCTTGGATCCCATCCCGGATCTGATTTCGCATCCTGCAGGATTGCAACCCCCAAACCTGGAAAACCTCAAGCTTGCGGCTTGGTTGATCCAGTTCCACTGATGGCAAGAACTCCCGGTATCTCCTCACCAGTGAAAGCCATTCTGATAGCAGCGCACAAACCTACTACCAGAAAAATTTACAGTAGCAAGTGGAAGCGTTTTTCCATCTGGGCTAGAGACAAGGGTTTGGTTCCTTTTACCGTCCCTATCCCGACAGTTCTTGAATTCCTGTCACATATTTTTCATCAAGGAGCCAGTGCATCTACAGTTAAAGTACAGTTGGCAGCCATCTCTCATTTTCACATAGGAGATGAGCTGGGATCGTTAGCGTCTGCAAAAATATGCAAAACGTTTTTGAAAGGAATTTTTCTGTTGAAGCCGCCAGTTAAGACTGCGGTTCCACCATGGGATCTGACCTTGGTTCTGCAGGCATTAACGAGTCCATCCTTCGAGCCGGCTGCTTCGGTTCAATTAAAATTTTTATCCTGGAAAATAGCCTTTCTGATCACTATTACATCAGCCAGGAGGGTTTCAGAACTTCAAGCGCTTTGCATGAGACCCCCTTATCTAATTTTTCATAAGGATAGAGTGTCTCTCAGGACTAACCCCTCCTTTCTGCCCAAAGTGGCCTCTGAATCAAATATTAATCAGTCGATTAATTTACCAGTGTTTTTTCCCCAACTTCCAGAACAAAGGGGAATATAAATTACACAAATTGGACGTACATAGACAACTGCGCTTTTACTAGCACAGGACGAAGGCTACTCACAGGTCTGATCAATTGTTTGTGTCCTTTGCCAAACCATCCTTAGGTAAGGCTATTACCAAAGTTACTTTAGCAAACTGGATTTCGCAATGCATCATCCATGTTTATATAGCCTCAGGGAAACCTGCTCCTTCCGGAGTCCATGCCCATTCAACTCGTTCCATAGCTACTTCTGCAGCCTTTTGGACCAGAGTTCCTCTGGATGATATATGTTCAGCAGCTACCTGGTCCTCTTCTCATACATTCATTTCTCATTATAAATTGGATATGATATCCAGGAGTAGGGCTTCCTTTGGCTCCGCAGTGCTCTGGAATATCCTCCTTGAGGACCTCCCAGGGTTTTTTTTAGGTAGCTGGGGACTCTGTCCCACAGGTTGCAGAACAAATGAAGTAACTAATTCAGATAAAGAAGTTATGTACTCACCATAACGTTCCATCTGAGTAGGTACTTCATTTGTCTGCAACCGACCCCCCCCCCCATGCCCCCTATCCTATATCGTGCTTCCTGACTATGAATGACATTGTTCATGCAGTTAGGCAGTAGGTTATGGTCCCCAGTCAAGAGTCTTGGTTGTTAGTATAGGCAAACACGATCTGGGGAAAGGGAGTATATAGCAGGGGATTGTGGGTAAGGGGAGGAGCTAGGAGCTCAGATCTTTTAGCTAGTAAAGCTGCCGGCTCGGATCCGAGATCGGATCCGATACCCACAGGTTGCAGACAAATGAAGTACCTACTCAAATGGAACGTTATGGTGAGTACATAACTTCTTTTTTTAACGAAAGCTCACATCATGTGCTCTAAGTCACACTGCAAAAACAGACTCTTGACAGAGATCACCTTGGAGTATGCAGACCTGGATTCTATGTATCTGGATAGTTCCTTCTCCAAGGAAATCTACCTTCTCATTTCCTTGGTGAAGGATCTGGGATGATGACCACCCCAGAACAAGAAGTCTCCTTACATTATTGCACTGGAAATGGATTTCTGATAAGGTACCTGGTGAGAGTTGGTTGCTGCTGATGTACAATCCTTGACAGATTGTTGCACTATTCTGATCAGACTTGGCTGGAAAGTTTTAGAGCTCTGATCTCCTGTTTTCCTTCTTCTTCTCTTTGTCCTCTCTTCTGGATTCATCAAGAGGAAGAATGCCCTTCAATATGAGATTATTCCTACACTACTGAAGCATCTATCACCCAAAGAACTTGCAGATGTTATGCTGCTCCTTCAAAAGATCCAGCCCCAGGCACACCACACAGAAATAATGGGTGTCCTGGGGCAGGATCCTGTGGCCACATCTGCTGCAGTTTTTCAACCCTGAGGTCTTTTCCATATGTAGTACTATGGATACAACATAGTAAAACTAAACACAAAAAGGAAAAATGTAAAACAGACGCTAACTACTGTAAATAATTCTAACTTTACCAATTTTCTGGCTACTGCTGCTACTACTTTTACAATGTTTTAGACTATCAGAAGGTCCACAGGGCAAGAAGGGAAGATGGGAGGAAAGAGAAGAAAATAGATAATCTTTTTAATGGCAGTGTTACGAAGACAATATCAGGTTAAAAAGGCTTAAAGCTAGATAGCTGCAATAGCTACCACTAAGAGTAAAAAATATCAATTATCTCTCTCAAGCCTATAAAATAACAAAAGAACCAGTTAGCAATTGAAAACAGAAGTTTAATGAAGATCCACATTAAAATCCACATTAAAAAAACACACATGATTAAGCGCTTTTGTCAGGAAGACATCTTCAGAACCATGAGTAAAACTGAAAAAACAAGCTTTAAAAATGTTGGATAACCTCCCCTCCCCCATTACAGAACCAAACAGTTTGATGAAATAAACAACAAACAGATAAAAAAATGCATATGAAATGTGAAAAAAAGAAACAATTGTAAATCCTTCCCCGTCTGGATGACAAAATACTACTTTCATCCTATAGTTAAATTCTCACTGGAAGAGCAATTCTACATTCTGAATGGTAGGGACTCATGATTGGGTCTTTGTTACTCATGCTTAGCATGTTTTCATCTGATTTGTGCCAATTTAGCATGACCCCATTGGTTGGCTATTCCAGTGAGAGTTTAACTATTGGATGAAAGTATTTTTGGCATCCAGACTGGGAAGGATTTTTGATTGATTCTTTTTTCATATTTCATTTGCATTTTTTTTTATCTGGTTGGCATTTATTTCATCAAACTGGTGGTTCTGTTATGGGAGTCTGTTTATCCACCATTTTTAAAGCTTTTTTTTTTTTTTTCAGTTTTACCCATGGTTCTGAAGATGTCTTACTGAAGGAAGCGCTTAACCATGGGTGGTTTTAACGTGGATCTTCATAAAACTTCTGTTTCTGATTGCTAACTGGTCATTTTGTTATTTTATTGGTGGATGTTCCAATGCCAGTTCGCAGGCTTTTTTTTTTTTTTTTTTATCTCTCTCAAGCCTGTGAGGATTGCCATAAAGACTGTGATGATAAACAAGATATGAGATAACAGGGAGTAGTAGCGCATTGTCATTCCCATTAAGGGAGGCAGACAGACTGGATAATCCAAGACCTTCATAATTCACCTTTAAAAACCTTTTGCCAAGTTTTCCAAAGTCAAACTAAGCTTGACAAAAGGTGAATTTGTCTAATTCATTTTAACATCTTCTCTGCATAAATTGACAGAAGTTATTTTAAAGACGACTGACATGACAACATTCACACTCTTTTGTGGAAAACTGATTTTTAAAATTGTATAAATTTCCATCTAAAATATTTTTAAAAGGTCTTTACATTCAAACACACTTGAACCAGTTTTTACTTCTTACTTTGAGTGCTTTCTCTTAGGAGACTAAGGAATATTAAAATCATTCAAAACATGCAAAACCTACACAGAAAGTATGGTTGTGTAAGGTACTTACCAGAATAGTAGATCTCTGAAGAAAAGTCACTGTAAGAGTAAATCATATTTTCTTGTTCTGGCCAGATTTTTGTATCAGTTCCTATCTTCCCTGTGAGCACCAACATTAGTCTCACACCTATGAAGATGATGACACAAGTGCTATGGGACTCCCAGTTAAGTTATAATCATCATTCTCATGTGGTCTGTTCACAGGAAACTGTGTTTCTAGTAGGCATATACCAAGTGCGACCCAAAGAATAAGTGTAAACAAATTTCCAATGAGTTCTAAGAAATAAAAAGTTATGTACTCAACATAACATTCCATCTCTGTTGTCCATTTTCATTCTTCCTCAACTGACGTGACTCGGATTCGACTATGCTGCTTCTACCAGACCTTCAAATCCAAACTCATGAGCTCCTCCCTTTACCCACAATGCCCCACCAACTTAACACACTTCAGAGCGAGTTTGCTGCCCTTAGAGATACAGAAACAATGCCTTCAAGGAAAGAATAAAGGACAGAGTAAGAAAAAAGAGCTGGAGGTCAAACAAGGAACAGCAGTTCCCGAAGAAAAACCCTTCGGTCTTTCTAGGAGCAAAGGGAAAGTGTTGGTCAGTGTTGAAGTTTAAGAAGAATGAAAATGGAAAGCACTGATTGAACATTATGGTGAGTACATAACTTTTTAATCTGATGTTGTCATTTTCATTCATTCCTCAACTGATGGGACAGAGTCTCCAGCTAGTTGAACCTTGGATGGCTGTCATGGAAGGATGTTCTGGATCACTGTGGAGCCAAAGGTAGCCCTGCTCTTGGAAACCGAATCCAGTTGGTAATGAGTAATAAAAGTATGATTATTAGACCAAGTGGCAGCTGTACAAATGTCATCTATGGAAGATCTTGACCAAAAAGCTGATGAAACTGCCATAGACCTCATAGAAAGAGCTCTAGGAGGCTTAGGCAAGGATAATCTTCTTTTACTATAGACAAAAGAGATACAATCGATTGACCATTTGGCTAGTGTAACTTTGAAAACTGGCTTACCCAATCCGCTAGGAGAGAAAGAGACAAACAACTGGTCAATTTTCCTGAAATCCTTACCTCTATGGAGAAAAAAAGCAGAGTTGTCTATGCACATCCAATAGATGGAGCTTGTACTCTCCCTTATTTAAAAAAGTTTGGAAAGAAAACTGGGAAGTTAATGGCCTGGTTAATGTTGGACTCAGAAGCTACCTTAGGCAAAAAACACAGGTTGGTCCACAAGGGCACCCTGCCTTTGTGGAAAACCAGGTAAGGAGATTTGGGAGATAGAGCCTGGAGTTCAGATACTCATCTAGCTAAAGTGATAGTGACTAGAAAAATGTTTTTCCATTTTAGATCTGACCTGGCTGAAGGTTCAAAGGGAGTTTGGGTAAGGGCCTGAAGCCCAATAGTTAAATCCCAAGGAGAAGTATGATCCTTTAGTGGAGGTCTAAATAAAAAGGCCCCTTTGAGAAAAGCTTTATATAATCTAGAAAAAGATAAGGTAGAGTTATTTTTGCTTAGATGGTAAGTTGAAATTGTAGCCAATTGGACCTTAATAGCAGAAAAGCTGACCCCTTCATTAAAAAATTGAAGCTAAGAAATCCAGTATAGCTGGTACAAAGACAGACAGAGGGTCCAAATCCCTGTTAAGGGTCCAGAATACATATCTCTTCCATTGCCTTTTATAAGCTTTTCTAGTAGAAGCTTTCTGAGAATATAACAAAATATGACAGACCAGGGAGGAGAACCTTTGCTGCCTAGCAACCAATGGAATTGGAGAAACAATGCAGTTAGTTTGACGCCTGTCATTTCAAGATGAATCATTCCTGTCATGTAAGACAGAAGGTCTGGATTGGGATCCAGTATCCAGGACAGATTTAGAAGGTGAGGCCAGAGGAAGGGGAACAAAATCTGATGAGGCCATAAGAGTGCAATGAGGATAACTGTGCTCTTTAACCGGAGTGCTTTCCCGTAGAAATTTGGGAATGAGAGGTAAAGGTGGGTAAGCATAAAGAAGACCGGAGGGACGCTCATGGACTACAGCATCTCTTGGTGACACATCCACTGGAGGGATCTGGGCAAAGAACCTGCTGCACTTGTTGATGGGAAAAGCAAATTCAGCATGGCCGGCCCCATTGATGGAAAATTCTCTCCTTTACTTTGTCAATTGACCACTCATGAGGAATCAGACTTGACTTGCTTTGCTTGTCCCCAATCATGTTGGCTTTTCCCAGGATGTACATTACTATTAGAAAGCAGCCTGAAGAGCTCAACCACTGCCACACTCTTACTGCTTTTCAACAAAGTGGATAAGACTTGGTTCCTCCCTGTTTGTTGATTTACCAGATTATGGACATATTATCTGTCTGAATAACAACTGTCCTGGAGGGGAGAATGTCCTGTAACACCTACAATGCTAGGAGGACTGCTCTCATTTCCAGGAAACTGATATGGATCTTGGCCTCTTTGGGGGGGCCATGTACCTTGGACTGTCCTGCCCAAGTAGTGCACCACAACCCAGTTGGAAGGCATACATGGTCAACATGCTTCTGGGCAGGGGAAGAACAAATGGGTGGCCTTTGTAGAATTTGTTTGAATGAATCCACAAAATAAGATATCTTTTGCATGCTTGTGCAATCTTGACCAGAACAGTTAAAGGATGTTGAAGAATGGACCACTGGACTGATAGTATCCATTAAAGAATTTGCTTGTAAAACCTGTCTAGAGGGACAAGGGTAGTAGCAGCTACCATAGTTCCCAAGGCTTGTAAAATGAGTCATGCTGGAACAGAAGAATGCAGTATTAATTTCTTGACCTGGGATCTGACTATCTGGATTTGAGCTGGAGGAAGACAAGCTAACTGTTTGACTGTGTTCAGATGAGCACCTATGATTTCCAGTCCCTGAGTAGTTGTGAGCCGTGATTTGTTGTAACTGACTGTGGTGACTAAACGGAGACATAAATGGAGCAAGTAGTCCTTTACTTGCATGAGAAGATGCCTGGTTGTGGCAGTTAGGAGTCAATTGTCTAGCTATGGAAACACTCAGAATTCTAGCAGTCTCAAGTGAGCTGCTACCACCAACATGCATTTGATGAACACCATTGTGGCTGCTGTGAGACCAAAGGGCAATGTTCTGAACTGGTGATGACTGGCTCCCAGCCAGAAGCACAGATATTTTCTCGAGTGCCTGTTCATTTTGATGTGATAGTATGCATCTTTAAGATTTATCAAGCACATCCAATTGTCCTTTCACAGTAGAGGCAGAATAGACTGAACCATGACCATCCAGAATCTTGTATATTTCTTGAACTGATTCAGTTTGCTGAGATTCAGGATGGGTCTCAGGTCCACTGTCTTCTTTGGCACTGAGAAAAATTTTTAATAGATCCCAGATCCTTTTTAGTCTGGGAGGATCTTCTGGAAGACTTTTTTATTAGCTTTTCTATTTCTAATGCTACTGCTTCCCTCCTATTGCTTGGAACACTGTGGATTCTTTTCATTCTTGTAGGGGGAATTTGGGAAAATGATATAATGTCTGAATAGAATTCTCTGTACCCAAGAATCTTGGGTATATATTATAAGCATGAAAAGACTAAACCGCGAACGCTCACATGAGTGAAAATGCCGGTAATCGAACTTGCTATTGTGGGGGGAGACCCCCTGCTAACTATATATTCTAACTCTGAGGTCGCACTACAGTGAGGAAAGGGCAAATATCCTACTCCTCACTGTAACATGACCCCACAATCACACTTTCGATTCCCGGCATTTTCGCTCATGTGAGCGTTCGCGGTTTAGTCTTTTTGCGCTTATAATATAGACCCAATAATCTTTTGTTATGGACAACCAGGCTCTTTGCTGCAGAGACAACTGCCCCTGACTGCCTCCAGAGGGCAGCAGTCAGTCCCCTTTTCAGGAGTGCTGATAGGGTTTGTCTGAGAAAGAATTCTAGAAGCCTTGATTCTGCGGGCCACCTCTGCAGCGGCAGCGGTGCCTTGAGTTTGAGTTCTCCCTCTGCCCCTGGGAGAGCTATCTCCTCATGAGTCTTGAATAGGACCTTGGGATTTATGGAACCACATCTTCCTACCACCTCAGTAATTCCTGGAAAAGGGTCTTTGAGGGGTTACAAAAATGTATCCCTACAGCAGACAGGGTCTTTCCTTCTTGTTCACATTTGGAGAGCGTTTACTTCACTTTAGGGCCAAATAAAGAAGATCCATCAAAGGAATCATTGAAGAATGAAGACTTAAAGGGCTCCATAAATTCTCATAGCTGCATTCAGTCATATCTTCTAATGGCTATGCCTGAACCTGACACCCATGAAGTACTTTCCATTACATGGGAAATCAGCTTCATGCACACATTACATATCAACTGAAGGGTGGTCAGTTGTGACATGGACTCAGAAAGAGGTTTGGAGAGTTCTTTAGTCAAATCTCTCTGTAATCTTGTAAAATGTGCCAGGTAACTCAATGACCACACAGCAAAGGTCACTGAAGTGTACACATGATTACTGAATTTGTCCAAGGCCTGGGACTCCCTGTTAGGGGATGGATAGAAGAGTTTTGCTCCACAAGCTCTTTTTTGTGGCCACAGCCATAACCACTGCAGCAACTGGCACCCCCTTCCTCTGGTGTGCCCTGTCCTTGGGAGGGGCTAACATTTTTTCTGGACATTTAGGGATGGGCTGCACAGTGTCCAGTTCCTTCCATGCCTGTAATATGCATTGTAAATATGATTTTTTTTTTGTTTAATATTTCCTTGTTTGTTATCTTGTTAATTTCATTGTTCTATCTTGGAGCTTATCTCCCCAGGCCTCTACTGAAAATGGACATGTATCCAGTTAGACTAGCCCGGTCAACAAATGTAAAATAAATAATAATAAATAAATAAACAAGATAAAGAAGTTATGTACTCACCATAACATTCCATGTGAGTTGTCCATCTTACCTTCATTCTTAGCAGGTTGGGTTCATATCTGATCCTCAGATCCAACTCAGCCTTATACAAAAGCTCGAGGTCTTCTACTAGCTCTTGGAAAACCATCCCATCATGCACTAGGATAGATACCCAGATCTTGTTTGCAGATATAACTAAGATACTAAATAAAAATCAATCAAGGAATGCCTTATACAGCAATGAAGAAGGTCAGAGAACATTAATAGCCAAATGCATCGGCTCAGTTTCCCAAGAGCAAAGGGCTGGGGGAAGGAGGGTGGGATGTAAGAATGAAGATGAGATGGACAACACACATGGAACATTATGATAAGTACATCACGTCTTTATGTGATGTCCTATCTTGCCTTCATTCTTAGCAGGTTGGGACAGCGTCCCTAGCACCATCTTTCTTGGGTGGCTCAAGGCAGAATATTCTTGAGCACAGTGGACCCAAAGGAGGCCTTGTTCCTGGAGGCCAAATCTAGTTGGTAATGAGTGATAAAGGTATGTGGCCTTGCCCATGTTGCACAAATAGTATCAACAGGTAGTCTTGCCCGAAAGGCAGAAGAGGTTGAAATGGCTCTTGTAGAATGACCTTTTACTTTACTGGAAAGTTCTTTGTTTTGAGATTTGTAAGTAAAGGTAATACAATCTGATAGCCATTTCGAGAGTGTGACTTTGGACACAGGAGCATCTTTCTTTAAGTCCAAAAAGGATACAAATAATTGGTCAGATTTTCTGAAGTCCTTGTCCTGTGTAAGTAGAAATGTAATTGCCTATGTACATCCAGTTGGTGCAACATATATTCTGCCTTATTCTTATACTTGGAGAAAAAAACTAGTAGTTCTGTAGATTGGTTCAAATTATATTTTGAACATACTTTGGGTAGAAAGGATGGGTTTGTTCGTAGGGATACTCTGTCTTTGTGGAAAAGCATGTGGGGGGGGTATTGACAATGCTTGCAGCTCTGAAACTCTTCTAGCAAAAATAATAACTATCAAAAGAATTGTTTTCCAAGTCAAATACTTAAGATCACTGGATGATGCAGACCCGAATGGGGGAAGAATCAAACAGGATAAGACAAAATTTAAGTCCCATGGTGCTGGAGGGGCCTTAATAGGTGGTCTTAATAAAATAATACCTTTAAGAAAGGCTTTGCAAAGTCTGTGAGACATCAAATTGGGGCCTGATTCACCTAAATGGAAATTAAATATCGCTGCTAAGTGAAAAAGAATAGTAGCTGCAGCTGTGCCTTCATTGAATAGCTTTGCTAAGAATTCAAGAATGGAAGCTATTGGGACAGAAAAAGTATCAATGTGATTGCTCAAAGCCCATAATTTTTTTTTCCAATTGCTTCTATATAACTTTGTTGTCGAAGCTTTATGAGATGAAATGAGGATATGTTTTACTGATGGAGAAAGGTTAGGAAGCCTGGCTATGGTTAGAATTGGAGTGGCCAAGCTGTCAATTTGAGGGTTTGAAGGGAGGGGTGGGGTGTCCCTGATGCGTGAGTCAGGAGGTCCGAAACTGGGTCCAGGATCCAAGGCTCCTCCTGGAGATGAGGCCACAGGAAGGGGAACCAGATTTGACGAGGCCAGTATGGAGCGATGAGTATCAGGTTCCTTCCCAGGCAATTGGCTTTCTGAAGAACCTTGGGTATCAAGTGAAAGGGAGGAGAGGCTTAGAGGAGATCCAAGGGTCAAACGTGGACAAGTGCATCCCTTGGTGACTCCCCTGGATGGGAGGATCAGGGCAAGGAAGTTCCTGCATTTGGTGTTTATGGATGTGGCAAAAAGGTCACAGCAAGGCTGGCCCCATTTGCGGAAAATCTTTTCTGCCACTTCCTGTTTTAGGGACCACTCGTGAGACATCAGAATCGCTCTTCTGAGTTTGTCGGCTATCATGTTGGACTTGCCCAGGATGTAACACACTACAACATCATGAAAACTTCAGAATGCTTCGCAATTGTACTAAAAAACAAATTAATGAAGACAAAAAACTATGCTATAACAACTTCCAGAATAATAGTAAATGCAACCCTAAAAAATTCTGGACAGCCATTAAAAAAATCTTTCCTGGCCATAAATTTAGCTCCAACCCCTCTCTTAATAACTTATCACTCAAAACCACAATACAATTCAACTCTTATTTCACAGATAGTATAGCATCTCTAACCAAAGATTCCCCAGTATCTAATCCTAACCTGCCCAGCAGCCATGTATCATTACACCCACTTTTAACTTCAAAAGTATGCCCACATCCTATATAAATAGGAGTTAAGTACTTACCATAACTTGGTATCTGTTTTGTCCATTTTCATTCTTCTTGACTGCTGTGTCAGATCTCACTCAGCCACATTTCCAATATTTATGATCTGAGTCTCGAACTCCTCCCTCTCCAGTAATGCATCATACTTCTCTAACACCTCAGATTGAGCCTGCTGCCCCATATACAGAAAATTAGCAATACAGAACAAGCCATTCGGGACCAAACCAGGAACCTATATAAGGTTTCAAAAGAACCTTTAGGTAACTTCTCTGAAGACCAGGCCAGGGGATGGATGGGAGGGATGTGAGGAAGAATGAAAATGGCCAACACAGATAAGTTATGGTAAGTATATAATTCATAAATTTGATGTTGTCCTTTTCATTCTTCCTCACTGCTGGGTCAGCATCCCCAGCTACATAACTCCTGTGTGGTCCTCAAGGTAGGATATGCTGGAGCACTGCTGAACAAAAAAATTCCATGCTTCTTGAGACAATGTCCAATTTGTAGTGAGAGACAAAGGTATGAAACTTAGCCCAAGTGGCTCAGCACAGATTTCATCAATCAAGGCTCTAGAGGAAAAAGCAGATGAAGTAGCCATAGATCTGGTAGAATGGGCTTTTGGAGGTTGAGGCAATTCAAAACCCTTTAGGGAGTAAATGAGAGAAATACAGCTTGTAATCCAATTAGCCATAATAATTTTAAAATGAATGACCAAAACAATTTGGAGAGAAGGAAACAAACAACTGGTCAGACTTTCTGTGCTTTTTTGTTCTTTGAAGGTAGAAAAATTTTAGATATTAGAAAAACTGGGGAAGAAAACTAGCAATTGAATTTATTGATCAGTTTGCTTCTCTGGCAACCTTAGCTATAAAGGAATGGTTGGTTTGTAGGGTCACCCTGCCCTTGTGGAAAATGATGTAAGGAGGTTTGGCTGAAAGAGCCTGAAGTTCGGATATTCTCTTACTGAAGTGATAGCCACCAGAAAGATAGTTTTCCAGGAAAAATATTTCAAGTCGCTACTGCTAGCTGTTTCAAAGGGATTCTGCATAAGGCCCTGAAGGTCAATAGTCAAAGCCCATGGGGGCAAAGGGTCCTTTATTGGAGGCCTGAGTAAAAATACATCTTTCATGAAAACTTTACACAATCTTGACAAGGAAGAGAAGATGAGCCATCTCCCATATGGAAATTCAAAATGGCATCTAGTTGTAGTTTTATAGTACAGAAATGGACTCCTTCTTGAAAAAGAGAACTCAGAAAAAGGAGAATGGCTGAAGTAGATGCTGACAAAGGATCAATATTCTCCTTAGAGGCCCATATGGAGATCCTTTTCCATTTACACCTATAAACCTTTTTTGTAGAAGCCTTCTGGGAAGCCAGAATTATGTCATGGACTGGGGAAGCTAGCCTGGACTTTCTTACAGTTATTGGAAGTGGAGGAACCATGAGGTCAATCTGAGGGTGTGGAGGTTGGGGTGCTGGTGTTTTGATGGGTGAGAAATGAGATCCTGATTGGGATCTAGCATCCATGGGGGATACTTGAGGTGAGACCATAGGAAGGGGAACCACATCTGATGAGGCCAAAAGTGGGCACTGAGGATTAATGAACTCTTCAACCTGCTGGCTTTCTGTATGAATTTCAGATTCAGCAAAAGAGGAGGGTAAGCATAAAGGAGAACCGGGGGCCAATTGTGGACTGTAGCATCCCATGGTGACTCCCCCTCTGGGGGAATCAGAGCAAAGTACTTGCTGCATTTGTTGTTCAGGGGAGAAGCAAAAAGTTTGCAACAAGGTCGGCCCCAACAGCTAAAAATCTTGGTTGCTAATGATGGAATGACAGACCACTTGTGAGGAGTTAGAATGGATCTGCTGAGTCTGTCTACCAGTGCATTGGTTTTCCCTGGTATGTGCGCTGCAATCAGAAAGTGGTGTGAAGAGATCGCCCATTCCCAAACCCTCATGGCCTCTCTGCATACAGGCTTGGATCAGGTTCCTCCTTGTTTGTTGATGTACCAGACTACAGACATATGTCTGTGAAATGTAATCATCCTCAGAGGGAGGCAATCCTGAAAGGCTTGCAACGTTAGAACTGCCCTCATTTCTAGGACATTGATAGGCAACTTGGTCTTGATGGGGACCACATGCCTGGGACCATCTTTCCCTGATAATGACCACCCCACCCCAATTGGGACATGTCCATGGTCACTGTGGCTAATGGGGGAAGAGAGAAGCGCCTGTCCAGAAACAGATCATTTGACTGCATCCACCATTGGAGATATCATCTGCAGATTGAAGTTAGTTTGACAAGAACAGATAGAAATTGGTAAAGAATGGACCACTGAACAGCCAGTGATCATCGTAGAAATCACATAAAAAAACCTTGCCAAGGGTACTAAGATGATAGCCACTGACATAGACCTCAGTGCTTGGAGGACTAACTTTGCTGAGGGAGAAGGGAGACCCAGCAAGACCTGAACTTGTTGTCTGAAATATAGTATGCAATGTAGAGGCAATGACGCTATTTGTGTCAAAGTGTCCAATTGTGTTCCTACAAATTCTAGATTCTGAACAGAAGTAAGGTTTGATTTTGTCAGATTTACTGAGATGCCAAGGAAATTGAAGATCTGGACAAGGTAATCCCTGGCTTGAATAAGTTGATGCCTTTCGAGTGCCATAAGGAGTCAGTCATCTAAATATGGAAACACCTGGAATCCTTTTAGCTTCATGTGAGCTGCTACAATTGCCATACATTTGGTAAACACCTGGGGGGCTGTGGTGAGTCCAAAGGGCAGTGCTCTGAATTGGTAATGACTGGCTCCTAGCTGAAAGCGCAAGTGTCTCCTGAGCATTTGTTCATTTTGATATGATAATACGCATCCTGGAGGTCTATGGAGCACATACAATCATCCTTGCGTAGAAGTGGCAGAATGGACTGGACCATAACCATCCAGAAGTTTGACTTCTTGTCATATTGGTTTAGACTGCTGAGATCTAGGATCGGTGTTAGGTCCTCTGTTTTGTTTGACCCCAAAAAGAAACAAGAATAAGTTTTGTATCCTGTTTATTCAGTTGGGACCTTATGGATGACTCTTTTTTGTTGAAGTTTTTGAATGTCTTGAGTGGCATACTCCCTTTGACTGAGTGGCATGTCAGGGAACCTACTCCTGGGACTTGGAGGCATCCAGGCATTGTCTGCTATGTTTATACAGGCATCTAGGTGCATGGATAGATGACATCTTGACTACCTTCTTAGATGGACAGTTAGGCACCACTTCAGGAGCACTGATAGGACTTATCAGGAAAAGGTTCCCTGAAGGCCTGATTTTTGCAGACCCACCCTGCCTCTGGGGTGGTGCCTACAATTGAAACCTCCCCCTCCATCTCTGGAGGAAGTACTGAAAAGGTCCTTGAGCTCTCCTAAACCAAGTTTTATTCCCACCTTGCTGATTCCTTCAGAAGCTTCTCTGAGGGGTGAAAATTTGATCCCCATGGCAGACAAGGTCTTTCCTTCTTGCTCACTGCAGATATGCATTTCTTTCACTAATGGTCCAAACAAGGAAGAACCATCAAATAGGGCATTAATGAAAGACAGTTTGAAGAGCTCCACAAAATCCAAAGCTTCGTCCAGGCATGTCTCCTAATGACTATGTCTGTACAGACTGCTCATGAGGTGCCTTCTGCAGTATGCAAGATCAACCTCATCGAGGAATTTGCAAAGGAAGATAAGAGTTGCCAATTGGGGGGAAACCTTATTCAGGTCCCCCTCACACAAGGTCTCAGCAAGAGAGTTGGTTAGTTCATTAATGAGATCTCTCTGTAAATGTGTAAAGTGTGCCAAAACATTTAATGACCTCAGTGCAAATGGAGTTGAGGCAAATGTGCTTTCCATATCTATCCAATGCCCGAGACTCCTTGTTTTGGGAATGGACAGTGGATCTTTGTTCAGCTAGCTCCTGTTTTGTGGCTGCTGACACAACAATGACATCCACTGAAATTCTTTTGCTCCAATATAAATGGTTAGAAGGGGCACTGAGGAACCTATTAGGATGTTTAGGGACTGGTTTGACTTTGCCCGGCTCCTTCCACCCCTAGCAGGAAACTAAGTCTATAAGTTTGTCCACCAGGGGGTCACCCCGAAAGCCTCCAAGAGCACAGACTCATCAGAAGGAGGTTGGGAGGACCAACCACCTTTTTGCTTAAGGAGTTCAAGGATGTCTACAAATCTTCAGGTGGTGATCTGGGGGATCCTTCTCCCTCATCAAAATCAGTGTTCTTGGTCAGGGATTTCAAGGGGGAATATAAGTGACTCCTCTTGCACATTTTCTTGTGAGGGACCTCCTCTGTGAGATGCTCAGGGGAGGTATCAGAAGAAAGGGAATCCCTTGCAGGGAAACAGACTAGAAGCTTTGTGGGGAAGGCTGACCTATGGCAGGATGGATGGGGTCAATGCTTAGCCCAGACCAAGGCTGGAGAGGATCCTGGATTTGAGGAGATGGTTCTCTAACTCTAGAGAAAGCCCCTTCTGTGACCTGGAAGGTTGATGGACCCAGAGAGACCCCCTCCCTCTCCCTCAGAGCTGAAGCTACCGGAGGAGAAAGAACAAAGCATGCCCCGGATCTGAGACTTCCAGACAGAATCAGCCCTGAACAGTCGAAAGGCCGAGGTCCCCCAAGGGAAGGGATGGATCCGACAAGGTTGGAGCTGAAGCCAATCCCCTGGTGCTGACATCTCAGATCTGAGACCTGCTCTGATCCAACAAAAATTGGAGCATAGTTGGTCAGGGACACAGAAGGAGTCGAGGAAGTAAGTTTATTCAGCTCTGACATCTACTCTCTCAAGGGACCTAGATCCTGGGATTCTGAAACCATGGTTCAGACTGGAGAGGAAATTTGCGATACAGGTGCTGGAGCTCTTACGGATCCAAGATGGGTCAGAGAAATAGCAAAACCTCCATCTGAGTCTGAGCCTAGAGGAAACTCCACATCATCCTCTCCATATCTGCTTCGGAAGAACTCCAAGAAGACCTACAGGAAGAAGCTGAAGAATGTCTGGATTTTGCTGGTGATTGTAGGATCCAAGAGGAAGAAGCCAGAGGAGACCGTTAGCTGTGATGTACTGGTGTACGGCTCCAAACCTGTGGAACCAAAACCTTTGGATCTGAGGTTGCCCTACTCAGAGAGGAGGAACCAGAAATCAAAACTGTATCCATCAGATCTGATGGGGCCCTCAGATCCAAAGAGGATTTAGTCACACTTGGGTCCAATAGAAGTATCAGATCTGAAGAAAGTTTTGACTTGCCTGGAGCCAAATTTGTCAGATGTGAAGAAAATTTCATCTTGTCTGGATCGGAAAGGGTCAGATTCGATAACTTTGGCCTTTTTTCAGGCAGGTCTGATGAAGCCCTCGGGGAGGCCAAGAGGTCTCGTCTTTTTAGTTCCTTGAAACTGGATGACTTCAAGAGGGATTGAGCCCAGAAGAAGGTAACAGTCCCTTCAGAATGAGCTTGTTCTGTCTGAGTTGGAGTTGAAGGGAACACAGATAACACAGTCAGCATTCAAGTGACTGGGACCTAGGCAATAGATGCACTTCTTGTGGGCATCTGAATACCCTGTAGGTTTGTCTGACATAATGCCAAACTGTGTGCGCGTGCGCGCGCGCACACACGCACACACACACACACACACACGCACACACACACATATATAGGAACAGCAATAAATGTTTTAAAGATACTGAGCGAGTAAAATTAGAACAAGAAAAGAGATTTTTTTTTTTTTTAGTAACAAACATAGAGAAAATCTCAAAGGCACAGAAGAGAAGCAAAAGGGGGAAGGGCAGATCCCTAACATCTGTTAAGAACTATAAGGCGGGAAGGAGAAAAATTATAAACTACAGTTAATGGTCAATAATGGAAAAAGGAAAAGTTGTATATAGAAATCAGTCAAAAAAGAGAGATTTTAAAGTCAATAAACACTTATCTGAAGCAGAGACTAAGGACCACATCTGGACAAAATTGGTGGCAAATGAGATCTTGGGGGGGGGGTTAGAGAAGGTATAATGCATTGTGGGAGAGGGAGGAGCTCAAGACTCAGATCATAACTGTTGGAAATGCGGCTACGTCAGATCTGATGTCGGATCTGAGACCCAGTGGTGAGGAGGAATTAAAAGGACATCAGATCTACTCTTAAAAAAACTCAAACCACACTCTACTTCAGCTGATGACCTAGGTCAGTCCAGGAATCTCACATTCCCTCTCAACAGAAAAAGTCACACATTAGCCATTTGCACAAAGGTGGAAATTCAACAGACATTATAAACTTTAGACCTTTAGCAATTTATTCCCCCCTCTCCCAAATAATTGAAAAATGTATTCAAATACAATTGTTAAACTATTTCCTACAGAAAGAACTCCTATCCCCCACACAACATGGCTTCCGTCCTTCCCATAGTACGAACACTTCACTTCTAACCTATAAAGATACTGCCAATAAAGCTAGAGATAAGGGCAAACTAATCTTCTCCTTATTTCTAGACTTGTCTAAAGCCTTTGACACAGTTTGTCATAACAAACTTCTACTTCAAATGTCCTCATTAGGTCTCTCTCAGCCCACCCTTTTATGGTTCAAAAGCTACCTATTCAATAGGTATCAGTCAGTAACGTGGCACTCCACCTTCTCTTCATACCTCCCAGTCACCGTCAGTGTACCACAAGGCACTATCCTTGGTCCCCTCCTCTTTAACATTCTGACCAGCACCCTCCACACATCCATAAAACAGGCCTCCTTAATACAGTAAGCAAATGACTCCACACTCATTTGCACATCTGATAACATGCCACACCTCCAAAAAAATTACTCAGAAAGCTTTAACAGCAACTGAAACGTGCCTTTGTAACTCACAGCTCATGCTCAACCCTAAAGAAAAAAACACTAGTACTTTTTCACAAAATCCCTCTCCAATGAAAAAACAAAATGTAAAGTTTTCTCTCTTGATAATACAGCCATTGAATTTCACTTCTCACAGTAAATTATTAGGGATGATAGTGGATGATAATTTTAAATTTGACCTCCATATATAAAATTGCATAAGGAAAAACCTCATAAACTAGGAATGATTTATTGAGCCAAAAACTTTCTCAATGACAAAACTAAAGCTACACTTGCTACTACTTATCTCTTAACCACACTTCTCTGTGTGCTCCCATCCTTACTAACATCCCAGCATTGCAAAAATCAAAACCTGAACAATGCTATAACAAAGTTGCTAAACTTGCCGCAAATCTGGTTTTCAGGACTCACCACTGTATAGCGCTAAGAATCCTAAATTGGTTAGAGCTACCCCATCAACTAATACATACACAGCTTCTTACCATCTATAAATTTATCCAGAATCTATCTGCTGGCCCAGTACTAAATAACATTCTACACAGCTATGTTCCTAGTCAGTCATTAGGATCTAATAACCAAAAACTCCTGTCAACAAACCTATCAGATCTGCTGGGCATTGTCTGTACTTGTACTATTTGCTAAGGCCTGGAACACTTTATCTCTGTCCATCAGGTCAATACTCTCCTTCCCATCCTTCAAAATCATTCTGAAAGACTTTTTAGCCAAAAGCTGTCTCTGTTCTTGATAAACACCATGATAAACTACACCTCTAAATGTGAACAAATACCTCTCCATACCTTATTATCTCCTTACTCTCTTTTCTTCACTCAATTCCTTGCTTCTGTCAATTTCTCTACCCTGGCTTTCTCTCAAAATATACCATAAGCCAAGCAATTCTCTCACTCTCTATTGCACATCCTATTAAATCATTGTCATATAACTTGTATCTGTTGTTAGTGTTTTCATATTATGTCTAATTAGAATACTTATTTAAATTGTATTTGTTTTTTGTAGTATTTTTAAAGACTGTAAACTTATTGTTCTTAAAATGTTTTGTAATACTTTGGAGGTTTTCTCCTTGAGCCTCCAGGTGGACTTTCTCGGTAATCAAATGTCAATAAATAAGTAAATTATAGTGTTTAAAATAGTGTACAGTGTAGCTCACGAAGCTGTAGCACAAATGTCATCAATGGAAGTATTTCTAAAACAAAGGCTGTGGAAGTTGCTATAGACTTTCTATGAGCTTTAGGATTTGCAGCCAGAGTTTTGTTGTCTGCAAAGTAGGCAAAGAAAATGCAATTTGATAGCCATCTGGACAAGAAACGTTTGAGTGCAGTCTGGAGCAAACAATGCAAACAGCTAATTCTCTTTTCTGATAGCTACGTTTCTACATCTGAGGAATCTACTTTGTCTGCAGATGTCTAAAGTGTCTAGAAAATACTTCCCTTTGTTAGAATAAATTGGAGACAGCGCCAAAAGATTAAGATATTGTTCTCTGAAGCCAACTTGAGAATAAACGATGGATTAGTTCTTAGGGTGACCCTGACCTTGTGAAAAATCAAATGTGGAGTGGTAACAAATAAGGTCTGAAGTTCAGAGAATCTCTTGGATGAAGTAATAACCACCAGAAAATTGTCTTCCAAGATAAATACTTCAGATCTGCTGAAGATGCTGGCTTGAAATGGACAGAGGATCATAGGAGATTACAAGGCTAGCGACCAGGAGATAATTTTAAACCTAGTCATTTCATCCCAATGTAATACCATAGACATGCTAGTCAATACAAAAGATTGTATTTAGTGATGAGTGCCCATGTCCAGGAGGGTTGTGGGCACTAGACCTGGTAAGAATTTACAGTGCCCCATCCACTCATCCAGGTTCCTCTTGAACAGTGTCGTAGAGGTGCTCTGTTTCACATAAACTGTTAGCCTTTTCCAAAGATGCAGCAGTCACTGGGAGATGAATCTGTCCCTCCAGCATGTCCTATTTAAGTTGGAGGCCATATTTAGGTCCCTGGAATGGGTAACCCTAGTCCCATTTGATTAACAGATATGCAGCTAGTTCATTAGGCTTGGGTCTTGGATTGTTGTGTAAGCCAGGCATAAGTTTTCCTTAAGAAGTCTATATCATATGGACTATACTGACAGGGGACTTTAGTTGGTCTGTGTAAGGCACATGCTGGAGCCCCTTGACCTTCTTTGTTATAAACCACTGAGGTCTCTCTAATTGCTGCAGGAGCTTAGTACGGTACATGCCAAATGGGGTGTTATGGGCTGGATAAGTGCTGAGTATGGGGGGTTATAACTTCTTTTGCTCTTGAGGCGATGGCATTACTAATCAAGTGTGCTAAGTAGAAAGCTTTCCTTACTACAGTAGACACGTGGTTGTTGAAGGTAAGGTCACAGTCAACTTGTGATCCCAGATCCCTTACCACTTCATGGGTACTTACTGTATTGTTGTTGATTTGATAGTGTGAGGGGACATTGTTTGGACCGAAGGGAATGATGCATTTCTTTGCATTCAGTTTGAGACAGTGATTAAGCTACCAATCATTGGTCTGGATGAGACCCCTTCTAGAGTACATTGACATAATTTGGGGATTCAATGATTGCACCTAGCTTGCGGTCATCTGCAAATGTGGTCAGCTACAACTCCTTAGTTTTAACCTGAACTTCTGAGAAGTATATACCAAACAGTTGGGGGCCCAGCACTGGCCCCTGTAGCATCCCGCTGGTAACAGTTCTGCTGGTTGATGTGGAGTCACCCACTTTGACAGTGTGTGCCTGGTTTGTGAGTCAGTTGGTAACCCATCCTACAACAAAGGGGTTTATATTCAGTTTGGTAAATTTATCGGTGATGCCTGAATGTGGTATTGTGTCAAAAGCCTTTGCCAGGTCAAGGTATGCTGTGTTCACAGATTTGCCCTCATAAATTGCCTTAGTCACATGTTCAAAGAAATCCACCAGATTTAACAGGTAGGCTCTGCCCTTCACAAAACTGAATTAGGTAGGATCCGGGGTTTGGAGGCTGCCTATGTCTTTATTTATGTGGTCCATAATGATACATTCCATGGCCTTACAGATGAGGCTGCTCAGGCTTATGGGTCTGTAATTCCCAAAGTCTGTTGCTAGGCCACCTTCATTGAGAGAAATAACTGCTGCTGTTTTTCATTCCTTCCTGAAGGAGTGGGGATGTCAGCTGCCAGTTCATATGGTTCCTGCAGGACTGAGTTAAATGAATTGTGGCTGAAGGGGTGTCTGATACCTAGGACTGTTGTGTGAAAAAACATCCACTGGAGGATTCTCATGTGAGATCTGGTTTAGTGTACCATGGAAAACTGTAGCCGTCATGAAGCCCAGAAATCTTAGGGCCAGTTCTGCAGGGGGTGTCTTATGCTGGCACAAGGTTTGTACTGAGTGTCTTTCTGTAGTTAGAGACACTTGATATGAAGTTGTGTCCAAGTGACATCCAATAAAAGTAATTTCTTGTGAAGAACTTGAAAAACTAGCTGACACAGGGATAATATCCTGGACCCTGCGAGTTTGGCTATTTCACCAAATTTATTCAGATGGGATCCAATGAATTCTATCTGTTATGTAGGTGTCAAGTGACTCTAAGCTTGTTTAACTGTAATTAATTGCTGGGCAAGATGGAGTAAGAAGTTCCCTTGTTGGACCAGAAGATCTCTGGTTGGAGATGGGCGGAGCAAATTGTCTAAATATGGGAACACCCAGAACCTCAGCAGTCTGAGATGTGCTGATACCACTGCCATGCATTTGGTGAACATCAGGAGGCTGTGGTGAGACCAAAGGGCAGTGCTGTGGATTGAAAATGATTGGGCCTCCAGCCAGAAAAAAGAGAAATCTCTTGGACTACTGTGCTATCTTGACATGATAGTAGGCATCCTGAAGTTTTATGGAGCACATCCAGTGATCCTTTCACAAAAGAGGCAGAATGGACTGAACTATGACCATCAGGAACTTTGCCTGTTTTACAAACTGATTTAAGTGGTCTAGATCAAAAATTGGACTGAGGTCTCCTGTCTTTTTCGGAACTAAAAATAACCTGGAATAGACTCCAGATCCTAACTGGTTTGGGGAGCATGTTGCATGACTCTTTTTTTAAGCAATATTTTTATTTCAGCTGCTGTGGATTCCATCTGAATGGGTGGCACAACAGTAATCCAATCTTTTTCTGAGGAAGGAAAACAAAGGGTGATTATTCTTAACACCCATGTGTCTTGTGTGATGGCCAGGCTTGAGGGTGCAGGGATAACACCCCCCCCCCCCCCCAGCAAACTGGCTCCAGAGTGCAGCAGTCAGACAGCCCTTCAAGAGCTCTGATAGGATTTCACAGTGAAAGGATCATGAAATCCCTGATTTGTTGCTCTGCCTCTGCCTCTACAGTGACATCTGTAGAAACTGCTCCCTCCTTTGCCTCAGGAGGGTGTGTCCTCAGGAGTGTCCTGGTTAAAAAACTGAGACTTTCTGTCTGCCCCCCTCTATTTTTCATGCCCAGAAAAGGTCTTTTGAAGGATGGAGAAGCAGACAGGGTCTTGCTTGCTTCAGTGACAGTGCTCTTAACCTTTGGTACGAAGAGTGTTGAATCCATACCTCTCAACTGTACAGTTTTTCCACAGAATGTCCAGATTTTTGCCTCATTTTTGCATATTTTAGACTAGGGGTACTCATCGAGGAATTTGCAAAGGAAGATAAGAGTTGCCAATTGGGGGAAACCTTATTCAGGTCCCCCTCACACAAGGTCTCAGCAAGAGAGTTGGTTAGTTCATTAATGAGATCTCCCTGTAAATGTGTAAAGTGTGCCAAAACATTTAATGACCTCAGTGAAAATGGAGTTGAGGCAAATGTGCTTTCCATTTTTCATAAATTTGTGGTTTTCTGGCAAATTAGTGGCAACTCATTAAAGACTGAAGTCAGAAAATAAAGACAGACATTTGAGTTTCAGACTTCATACCATTCAGAAAATGCATGCTAAAGTAAAACCTATTATTCCATCAACCTTCTCAGTTTGTAAGAGTAATATTTAAAAACTGTCCCTATTTTGGGCCTTTGTCCCACTTTTACTTATAGCTTTGTTCAGATTTCTTGCTCTAAGAGGTTGAGAGGTATGGTTGAGTCGTCAAAAGGGGGTGTTAAGGAAGACTGTCTTGAAGACTTCCACAGTCACATAATCACACCAGACATTCAGGCAGATGGCTATGCCGGTGTCTGATACACTAGCCGTACCATCAGCTGCATTAGAAAGCAGATGCATGGATAGTGTGGACATTGATTGTAGAGTAGACAATTGGAACTCCATTGTTTTGTGGCTTTCTGCCGGTAAGTTACCCGAGAGGGACTTGGCGAGCTCCTTGGTCAGGTCCCTATGAAAATATGTCATATGGGCAAAGTACTTTAGTGATCTAAGTGCAAAAGTTGCTGATGCATATATTCATTTCCCAAATCTGTCCAACAGCTCCCTTAACTCCCTGTTAGGGGGTGGACAGATGTACTCTCTTCTGAGAGTTCCTTCTTCATAGCTGCCACCACAAATAGCATTTATCAGGGGGAACCTTACTCCAGTGTGCTCTGTCCTTTGGTGCAACCGAGATCTTGTCCAGTTTCCTTGGACTTGATTCCACCACATTGGGATTCTTTCATGCCTGCTGAAACGCCATATCTATGGGGACATCTGAGGGTGGCATCACCCAAGAGGTAGAACAGCCAGCCCCAAAAGCCTCAAGGAACACAGACTCCTCAGAGGAGGCCTTATCAGTGGACCAACACACTCGCTGTTTTATCAGTTCCAGAATATTTCCAAAAGTGACATCTTCCAGAGGGGATTGTGTGGAACCTTCACCATCATCCTACTCTGTGTCGTCTGTGACTGACTCTGAGGAGGAGTCCAAGTGTCTGTTCTTACATATCTGTTTCCTAAGACCCTGCCATGTTTAGGGTTCTGAATAAGGGACAGAATCAGACTGGGAGATCGCATGGTTAGTACCCCTAGGCTAAAATATGCTGACTATTCCAGGCAATCAGGATGCAGGAGTTCAGACACAGTGTCCATGGGGGGGGGTCAAGATAGAGACAAGTATGGCAGAATTAACTTGTCTCTTGGTCTAGAGAGAACCCTTTCAAACATTTCAAAAGCACAGGGTGTGATAGGAGCCGAAGAAGCACTGCTCAGATCAAAAAATGGAAAGGTGGAGCAATCTCCACTCCAATCTGCCCTGGCTCCTTGGCTGACAACTAAGCCAAGTTATCGGGCACCAAGGCACTGAGAGAGAGAGAGTGAGACAGAGAGAGATGGCTCCAATAACTTCATAGTTGGTCCCATGCCTTGAGCCTCAGTGTTGAGGCTTCCACTCTGAGACTAGTCCCAGTCCAAAAATATCAGAATCAATGAGTAACGGATGTATTCTGAGTCTAAGTTGAAAGAACTACCGGCTGTGATGTAGGTGCTCTTTGAAGGCTCAGCTACACAGACTCTGGATCCAAAAGCCAGACTGGAAATGGAAACACCAACAAAGAAGCAGACTGGGCTGAACCTGGTATGCTTGAAGGGGGCAGTGCTGGGAGGACTCCCAGCTGAATCTGCATCTTGAGGAACCTTCACACCATCCTGTTAATGTTCAATTCTGTAAGGCTCCTTGCTGAACAGATGGACCTTGAGGATGAAATCATTGAAGATGGCTGGGATAAATGCCTCTCCTGCAGAAAATCATGGAAGAGGCATCAGCAAACAGATCCAGATGGCTTCCAGATCAAAACACTTTGGTGTCTTTAGTGCTAAACCCAAAGGTTCATCTGGTTCTAAAGAGCATTTTCTTGATTTTTTTTTAATTCCTTCTTCCTTTCTTTATGTTTTCCTTATCTTCTCCTTAGACAGCCTAAATTTCTCAGCTTTCTCAGCTGAAGAAGAGGACTCAGAAGAAGCAGATGCTGACATTCCCGCTTGGGTGGGAATAAGGCCCTTAAGGACTAATTTGTCCATACACCTTTGTAATGCTCTCAGACCAAAAGAGGCATATGATTGCAGCCTGAGTCCAGGTATTCCATACCTAGACAGTGCAACACAAAGATTGTGTGTCATAAAGAGGAATTTTATGTCTGTAGGCTGAACACTTCTTGAATTCTTGGACATTGTCTGACATAACAGAATGCACAACAGATCACAGTAAGAAGTTAACAAGAAAAAAAAAACAACTGCACCTAAAAACAGAAAAACTAACTAACAAAAGGAAATGTGTTATCCCCCCTTAGCTAAAGGTGACACTAAGAACAAGAACAATAGCAAAAATACCAATAAACATAAAAAAAGGTTAAGCCAGTCCCTCAGAGGTGGATAGAAAAATAAGAGAAGTCTCCTGAGAAGATTTTCTTTTGTATGTAGAGGAGATTTAAAGGAGTTTTATAGAAAAACTAAATAGGTTAAACCTGGAAACAAACCTAGCAACAACATAGAAAGGATATCAACTACCTTGCCAAAAGACAACCACAGCCCTTGAAGACCACATCTTTCTGAAAGAAGTAGCAAACAAGATCTGAGGTACTTTGGGAGAACAAAGGGAATTATGAGTAGAGGAGCCCTGGATCCACACCTCCAAAACATGTGCCTAAGTTGGATGCAATCGCATCTGCTAACCCAAAGGTTGAACTGGATTAAAAAAGACAACAGTGGATCAGGAAATATAAATAAAGGTGCTATAGGATTGAATTACTTAAAGGGGCCACTTCTGACATGGCTGCCTGTATTGGAGGAACAGTCACACAGCAGCTGCTGCTGGGATTTCCTTAACCACAGGGATTTGGAACCCTTCTTATTCCTGTTGAACGATTTCTGAGGGTTTTTCAAATTTAACTCCTACTGCAGACAGTGTCATACCCTCTTGGTCATACTTTGTCAACTTCTCTTTAATCATTAATCCAAAAATTGAGGATCTATCAGAGAAATAGTTGGTAAAAGACACTCTGAAATTGTCTGAAAAGTCATACAGATGGAACCAAACATGGCACTGGAGAGTTATGCCGGTACTTGCTGCACTGTAATGCAAATAAATAGAAAGATTTGTGATGTTAAGTATGGTGTAATCTGAAGTTGTTGAAATATTCCTGAGTTATGGGTTGACCCAAAGTATATGAAAGTTATGTACTCACCGTAACACTGAAACTGTGTTGTCCATTTTCATTCTTCCTCAACTCATGGGTCTCAGATCCAAGCTCAGATACAACTTGGCCACTTCACTATATTCACAGATCCAACTTTCGAGCTCCTCCCTTACCCATAATGCCCCACCAACCTAATGTACCTCAGATCAAGTTTGCTGCCTCCATAAAAAATAAAAGTTATGTACTCACCATAACTATGCATCTGTGTTGCTCATTTTCATTCTTCCTCAATGAATGATCTCAGATCTAACCTTGGATCTGGCTCGGCTGCATTTATTTCAGACTCTTGGATCTGACTCTTGAGCTCCTCCCTTTACCCAAAATGCCCCAGACCCCTGTATTACCTCATATCGAGTTTGCTGCTCAGTCAGAAACATAGCTTATAGCCCACATAAAAGACAGAATAGGGGGTCAAACAGGAAAAGATGTTCAAATATTTCTATCAGATCACTCCCAAAAGAAAAGGAGAGGGGGAAGGAGTGGGGAAGTTGAGGAAGAAAGAAAATGAACAACAAAGATGCATAGTTATGGTGAGTACATCATTTTTATATCTGTTGTTGTCATTTTTATTCATTCCTCAATGAATGGGACAGAGTCCCCAGCTACGATAACCTTGGGTGGCCCACATGGAAGGATGTTTCAGAGTGCTGCAGAACCAAAGACAGCTCTGTTTCTGGAAATTAAATCCAATTTGCAATGACCAATAAAGGTATGAGCATTGGCCCAAGTGGCTGCAGCACAAATATCGTCAACAGAAGCTCTAACCCAGAAAGCAGATGAAATAGGCATGTATCTAGTACACTGAGTTTTTGGAGGTCTCAGCAAAGGCAAACCTTGTTGAGAATAAACATATGAAATGCAATCTGTTAACTATTTAGCTAAAGTAACTTTAAAAGACTAGTTTTCCCAATCTATTGAGGGCAAAATAGATGGACAACTAACTGATCAGTTTTTCTAAAAAACTTCATCATATGAAGATAAAAATGGAGTTTATCTAAAAGGTGAAGTATGTATTCGCCTGTATTAGACGAATTTGGAAGGAACACAGTTAAATTGATCATCTGGTTGATGTTCACCTCAGAGGCTCCATTGGGCAGAAAAGATGGATTAGTACGTAACGTGACCCTATCTTTGTGAAAAAGCAAGTAAGGTGATTTTGAGGAGAGTGCTTGGAGTTCAGAAACTCACCTAGTTGAATTGATGGCCACTAGAAAGATTGTCTTCTAAGAAAGAAACTTGAGATCAGACTTGGATGTGGGCTCTAAATGAGGCTGATTCAAACTCAGCAACAAAAGTGTAAAGTCCCATGGTGGAGTAGGGTCTTTAATCAGAGGTCTAAGCAAAAAGGCACCTATAAGGAAGACTTTGCATAATTTGGAAGAAGTTACAGGCAAAGCATTATCTCCAGTGTGCTAATGGAGAGGGCTGCTAGTTGAACTTTGATGGTGGAAAAAAATAGCTATTTCTTAAAAAACTGAAGCAATAAAATCTAAAACAGCAGAGATAGGTGCAGTAAATGGATCCAATTCTCTCTGATGAGCCCAGTAAGAAATATCTCTTCCATTTACTCTTACATACTTTTCTAGTGGAGGCTTTTTGGGATGATATCAAAACCTGGCAAACCAGGGAAGAAAGTCTGGGTTGTCTGGCCATTACTGGAATTGAAGAAACCATGCAGTTAACTTGAGTCCTTGAAGATCTAGGTGAGACTTCCCTGTGGGATGAGACTGAAGAAACCATGCAGTCAACTTGAGTCCTTGAAGATCTGGGTGAGACTTCCCTGTGGGATGAGAGATCAGATCAGATTTGGAGAGGGATCCGGTGTTCAAGGAGGACATAGAAGATGAGACCAAAGGAAAGAGAACCACACCAGACAAGGCTAAAAGGGAGCAATGAGGATAAACTTGCTATTCAGCTGGAGTGCTTTCTGAACAAATTTGGGGATTAGAGATAAGAGGGATAAGTGTAAAGGAGACTGGAGGGCCAAACGTGGACCAAAGCATCTCTTGGTGACACCCCCTGTGTGGGGGATTAGGGCAAAGAACCTGCTGCACTTGTTTTTTTTCCATCTTTTCTTTTTTTCCAGACACCTTTACTGAATTATCACTTGTGACATAGGCAGGTTTACATTCATATAAAAGTAATCACACTATAAGTAATATAATGAGAAGTTATGTACCTACCATAACGTTCCATGTTAGTTGTCTTCTCTCGCCTTCTTTCTTGCTGGATGGGTTCAGAGCCGAACTTCGGCTCCGACTCGGCCACTTACTAAAGCTCGAGAGCTAATTTTACCGGCTCGAGGCAACCCTATATCCCATGATGCTAGGCGATAACTACCCAGATCTCGTTTGGTAGCTGAAAACAACCTAGGCAATATAGTCCTCCAACTGGAGAGGAGGAGGAAAAGGATAACCCCGAAAGGATCGGTATCTAAGCTGTAGTTACCCTAGGACAAGCTATTTGGCTGAAACTGCAAGATCAGGACCATTCAAAGAAGGGGAGATCTTCTCGGTCTGTCCAGGCTAGGGGGATGGTGGGCGGGACGCAAGAAAGAAGGCGAGAGAAGACAACTAACATGGAACGTTATGGTAGGTACATAACTTCTCAATGTTAAGTTGTCAATCTCGCCTTCATTCTTGCTGGATGGGACCTAGCACCTTCCATCCTGGGTGGCTCATTGGAACAGACTCTTGAGAACGGTGGAACCAAAATTTGCCCTGTTTCTGGAGGCCATGCCCAATTTGTAATGCGATACAAAGGTATGAGGAGAAGCCCATGTGGCTGCCGCACAAATAGTGTCTATTGGTAGTCTGGTTTGAAAAGCTGTTGATGTGGCTAGTGCCCTGGTTGAATGGGCTCTTGGCCTAGAAGGCAATTCTTTACCTCTGAGTTGGTAAATATACATGATCAAAGAAGAGAGCCACCTAGACAGGGTTACCTTGGATACTGGAAGGCCTTTCCTATTTTCTGCATAAGATAAAAAGAGTTGATCAGATTTCCTGATTTGTTTAGTTCTGTCCAAATAATATCGGACGATGAACATCCAGACAATGCAGTTTTTGCTCCGCCCTGTTCGTATAATTAGGGAAGAAAACTGGGAGGTCAATTGATTGATTTAAATTTGTCTGAGAAGCCACCTTGGGTATGAAAGAGGGGTTTGTTCTTAGAGAAACTCTGTCTTTGTGGAAGACTAAGTAAGGAGGACGAATGCAGAGGGCATGAAGTTCAGATACTCTCCTAGCAGATGTAACAGCGACCAGGAAGAGTGTTTTCCAGGAAAGTAATTTCAATGAACAGGAAGCCGCAGGTTCAAAGGGAGGTAGAATCAAGGATGTTAAAACTAGGTTTAGATCCCACTGTGGTGGAGGATCTTTGATCGGAGGTTTGAGTAAAAAGACACCTCTAAGGAATGCTTTGCAAAGCTTATGGGACATGATGCTGCAGTCCGACAGACCTATGTGAAAATTTGAAATGGCTGCCAACTGAACTTTTACTGTGGAGGATGAAGATCCTGAATGAAAAATTTCAGCTAGGAAATCCAAGACCGAGTGAATTGGAGCAGTGAACGGATCTATATCTCTAGCCTTTGCCCAGAAGGAAAAACGTTGCCATTTACTAGTGTAGATCCTTCTGGTGGAAGATTTAAGGGAAGTTACTATAATATCCCGGACGGGATTTGAAATCATAGGAAGCCTGGCTAGGGACGGAAGTGGAGCAACCAAGCAGTGAGGTTGAGAGAATGGAGGGATTGGTGCAGCTGCCCCGACTGATGGGCCAAAAGATCTGGCACTGGATCCAGATGCCAAGGCTGCTCCAAGAGATAATGATGCAGGAACGGAAACCATATCTGTCGAGGCCAATAAGGGGCAATGAGAATCATCTTGGCTCTCAAGGCGGTTGCTTTCTGAATTACCTGTGATATTAACGGAAGGGGTGGAAAGGCGTAAAGAAGTCCCCGAGGCCAATCGTGGACTAGAGCGTCTCTGGGGGGATGGCCTGGAAGGGGGAAGAGAGTGAAGAAGTCGGGGCATTTGCTGTTTTGAGGTGTAGCAAAAAGATCGCAGCAAGGAAGGCCCCACTTCTGAAAAATCTCTTCCGTCACAGATTGTTTGAGAGACCACTCATGTGGCATGAGGATAGCTCTGCTCAACCTGTCCACTATGATGTTGGACTTCCCGGGGATATGCGTTGTTATCAGAAACCGCTGAGAAGAGATCACCCATTGCCAAAGTCTGAGTGCTTCTCGACACAGGGGAAAGGACTTGGTTCTGCCCTGCTTGTTGATATACCACACTACGGACATATTGTACGTTCGGATTGCAATAGTCCCCAGGGGAAGAGAGTCTTGGAGGGCTTGCAATGTCAAAAGCACTGCTCTCATCTCCAGGACATTTATGTGCAGGTGGCATTCGAAGGGTTGCCATGTGCCATGGACTGTCCTGCCCTGAAAATGCCCCCCCCCCCCACCCAATCAGGGAAGCATCCGATGTGACCGTGGCGACTGGGGAGGGAGGAATAAAGGGTCTGCCTTGATGGACTTGAGGGGAGCACGTCCACCAAGACAGATGATTTTTGCAAATTGGAGTTATCATGATCTTGTAGTGCATAGGGAGTTGTTGGAAAGACCACTGGGCGAAAAGCATCCACTGTAGAAGACGCATGTACAAACGGGCAAGAGGAAGAAGTGTGATGGCAGCCGCCATGAGCCCCAATACTTTCAGGACATACCTGGCCTGAATTCTGTCGCTCTGAAGCAGAACATGGACATGATTTTGGATATCTAAGACCCTTTGATCTGTTAGCTTTGCTGAAAGCTGCACGCTGTCCAAGTTGGCGCCTATAAAGGTAATAGATTGACAAGGCGACAAGGCAGACTTTTCAAAATTTATAGAGATTCCTAGCCCTCTGCAAATGTGGATGGTGTAATCTCTGGCCTGAAGAAGTTGATGCCTGGTGGTGGCGGTGAGGAGCCAGTCGTCTAGATATGGAAACACCTGGATTCCTTGACGTCTCAGGTGAGCCGTAACCGCTGCCATACATTTGGTGAACTGGGGGCTGTAGTGAGACCAAAGGGCAGGGCTCTGAACTGGTAGTGACTGGCCCCCAGCCGGAAGCGGAGAAACCTACTGGAGCGCCTGTGAATTTTGATGTGATAGTACGCATCCTGAAGGTCCACAGAGCACATCCAATTGTCCTTGCCCAGAAAGGGTAGAATGGACTGTAGCGTGACTATCCGGAATCTTGTCTTTTTTACAAACTTGTTTAGTTTGCTGAGATCTAATATCGGTCTCCAGTCCCCTGTTTTTTTTGGTACCAAAAAGAACTTTGAGTAGACTCCGGATCCTATTTGGTCTGCTGGAACTGGCTGGATGGCTCTTTTTGCTAGTAGTTTTGAAATTTCTAGCACTGCTTGTTCCCTTAGACTGGGTGGAACGTCTGGAAGGGTTCCCTTTTGTTGAGTTGAGGTTTGGATAAAGGGAATTTTGTAACCCTCGGATATAACCGACTGTACCCATTTGTCTAAAGTGAGGGAGAGTCAGGCTTTTGGGTACAGCGATAATCTTCCCCCGACTGCCTCTGAAGGTGGAATGTCGGGCAACATCTCAGGAATGTTGGAAGGGTTTGTCAGAGAGAGACTCTCTGTTACCCTGATTCTGCGGACCCCCTCTGCCTCTTGGGTGGCGTCTGTTGTTGTTTCCCCCTCTGCCTCTGGGGGTAAAGTGACCTCTTGCGTCAGGCGTCACTCCTTGTGATTTGCGGAACCACATTTTTCCACCCTTTTGACCCTTAGGATATGGTCTGGAAGGGGTGGAGAAACGGACTCCTACGGCAGAAAGAGTCTTGCCATCTTGCTCGCATCTGGTCAAGGTGTCTTTCACTTGAGGCCCGAACAACGTCGAACCATCAAAGGGAGAGTTAGTGAAGGACGCCTTGAAGGGGTCTGCAAAATTACAAAGCCGCATCCAGGCATGACGTCTTATGGCCACACCTGTGCCTGCGGCCCTACTCGCTCCATCGGCTGCATAGGAAATGAGCTGCATGGAGGAGTTAACAATGGAGTTTAGGGTTCCTAGCTGTGAGTTGATTTTATCTTGGGACCCTGCAACTGACGGATCCTGTAAAACTTCACCCAACTCTTTGAGAACATCTCTCTGAAGGCGGGAGAAGTGACACATGTAATTCAGCGACCGCATGGCAAAGGTCGCTGATGAAAACATCCGCTTGCCGTACCTATCCATAGTCCTAGAATCCTTGTTAGGAGGATGGATAGGCACTGAAGGATCGGCTAGTTCCTTCTTGGTGGCTGCAGCCACCACCATGGCATCAACCGGGACACCTTTTGATAAAAATTGTCTATCAGCTGGAGCCGTTATAAATTTGGAAGGCCTCTGTGGGGTGGGTTCCACCGAATCTGGAGCCGTCCATGCCTTCCGTGCCACCACATCCATAAGGGGGTCAAAAGGCGGATACACCCAGGAGTTGGAGGGTTGAGAACCAAATGCCTCCAGGTAAACCGACTCGTCCATGGAAGGATTAAGGGAAGACCAGTTCCCCCTCTGTTTCAGGATTTCAAGGATGTCTGAAAAAGAGACATCCTCAGAGGGGGACCTTGGGGATCCTTCTGACTCATCCAAGTCGGTATTGGATGTGATGGACTCAGGGGAGTCCACATGCTTCCTCTTACATGTCCTCTTGCGCAGAGGTTCACCTGATGGATCAGGAGAAGCCTCGGAAGAGGAAGATATTCCCAGTGGGGAAACCTGAGGCGTTGGATCTCTGGGTCTGGGAGCAAGAGAGTGGGAAGAGACATCAGCAGGCACCGTAGAAGGAGGAGCTGATGGAGCTGACCGTTGACCATGCACTGGGGCTAGTATGCTCCTCATCACTTCGAAGGCTCCCCTGTCAGACAGGCCAGAGGGCTCCTGCTCCAAAGAACTAGGAACCCCAGGCCGCACCGATAGGGACGGCTTCGAAGCCGATGTCAGGGCCGAGCTCACCAATGCCGATGCTCCGAGAGGGAGAACGGGGTCGGACAAGGGTCCGATGCCACTCGCCCCCTCAGAGCCTGCGAGAGAAACCAGGCGCCTGGATCCCTCCAACAAAGGCATCAAGGAGGAGATCAGAGCAGGGGACGATGGAGCCGAAGGGGGAGGTATCGGCTCTGACGCCACAACAGTCATGGCTCCAAGGAGCTCCAGCTCCAAACTCTGGGGGAGAGTTGAAGGAGGAATAGTAGGTGGAGTTGAAATAGCCGCTGTCTGATGAGACAGGCTATGAAGCATTTGGGCCAGTCCCTGAGACTTTAACAGTCTACTGATTACTCTCTCAAGGTCATGGTTGGAAAGCCTGGACGACCGAGAAGAATGGCTCCGATGGCTCCGCTCCGAGAGCAAGGGTGACCTCGGAGCCGAATGGATCGACTCCAAAGATGGGGACCTGGACCTTTTCCTGGAGACGGATGGAGCCAAAGGAGCTGAAGATATGTCAGCTCCAGCCGGAGCCGACCATGAGGGTTGAGGTCCAGAGGTATTGGCGCCGAGCGGAGCCGATGGTGGAAGCTGTGACTCAGATGTATCGGCTCCAGCCGGAGCCAATATTGCCACAGTTAGTGAGCCACCAGCCGAAGGCTTGGAACTTGGAGCTGACAGCTTGGCTGGCTTCGAAGGCTTCCCCGACACAGACTTAGTCGGGGAGCCCTCGGGCTTTAATAAGCCCCTTAAGATTAATTTGTTCCTGCGCTCCTGCAGGACTCTTGGGCTGAATGCATGGCACACGGAACAAGAGTCCTGCAGGTGCAGGGGTCCCAGGCAGTAAACACAAGAAGTGTGACCGTCTGTCAGAGACATCTTCTGACAGCACGAGTCACACTTCTTGAAGCCTGAGAACTTTGTGTCCTTCGACATAGCTGTCGGAGAGAAAAGGCACAATGTAAAGAAAAAAAAACTCACACACACACAACACACTTCCAATCCACACAAAAACTAAGGAAAAGGAGGGATACAGTGTACAAACATGCGACAGACACAACACAGAATCCCTATCAGGAAAGGGAGCAGGCCTAAGGCCTAACCTAGGGGGGGAGGAAGAATAATTTGGGATAAGCGAAAAAATTAGCGCTAACTGGGAAAAGTTTGAAATTAACTGTTCAGTTAAGCTAAACGAAGAAGGGGATGGAAAAACTAAGCAGGAAGGTAACTAAATATATATATATAATTCCCAACACTTACCAAGAGTCGGTAAAACGCACCTCGCTGGCTAAAGCGGCAAACGAGATCTGGGTAGTTATCGCCTAGCATCATGGGATATAGGGTTGCCTCGAGCCGGTAAAATTAGCTCTCGAGCTTTAGTAAGTGGCCCAGTCGGAGCCGAGGTTCGGCTCCGAACCCATCCAGCAAGAATGAAGGCGAGATTGACAACTTAACATCACATATTTTACTTCACACATATATTGCTATATATCCTAGGCAATATTACATAAATTATTCAATTCCTGCCTTTTTTTAACAAGAAACATCTTTATTAAACCATCACCTACCACATAGGTAATCATACATCTATACAAATGAAAACAAACCACACCTACACAATCCTAGTCGCAAGCATTTCACATCACAAACCATACCAACACACTCCCAGTTGCAAACATTATATATGACCTATAAGCCACCCAATCTTTTTCAGTCAAACAACACAGAGCTCATTTAAGTCCTGCTGCCTTTTAAACCACATTCCTCCCCTGTATGCACCGGTCTCACAACTCCCATTTCCAAAGACACCAACTCCAATTGCTCCATCTCTGTCACTACATTCACCACTTCTAGCACAATTGGTCAAGACCCTGATTTACATTCTCCAGGAACTGCCTTCCTGGCTGCCAACATTACTAGACACAGCAAGGCCCTACCATGCCCAGACAATCCCGACTCTGCATCACAGCCCAGAAAACTCATCTCCCTCATCAGACCAATCCACTCACTCAGCATCTTCAACAATACATCCTGCAGGGAATCCCCAAAGTCTACCAACTCACTGCACTCCCAGAAAGGACATTTCCAACCACTTCCCTCCTTCCCGTCACACCTCCAACACCTGCTGTCCGCCCGAGGAAAAACTCTCTGGAGTCTACCTGGGGAACATCTATGCAAACATTTCCAAGCAAAAATTTTAAATCTTCTAGACTTTGCTGCACACTTGGGAGACATACATACATCCTCCTATCATTTCCCTGTAAATTCTTCATCTAATCTCTCCACCCAATCCCCTCCAACCTCCTCCGACTGACTTTCACAGTTATCATGCAACACATTATATGCTCTAACAATTCTTCCCTCTCTATTGATTGCTCCTCTTCTAGACTACATCAAAAACTCCACCAGCACTGGTCCCCTGCCCAGGACCACTCTACTTCTTTCTCCTTGCCTATACTCTGGTATCATCTGGTATCAATCCCTGATACAGAAGGCAATCTCTAACCTGCAGACCAAATAAATTCTTGGCATCTTCCCATTCTATTACCTTTCTCTCTCTAATTATTTGCTCCCAAAACCTTGGTTTCTTTGCCAGTTTTCTCCAATAAATTCCACCCCCCTCTTGCCTATTGTCTATATCGCTAATTGCAGTCATCCTTATCAGCAGAATATCCTTTCTCCAATCCCATGTTGGCTTAGCTCTTAGACTACTTTCTGCTACTTTATGGATATAATATTCTGCATGATTATTGTCATTCTCCTTAAAGGCCCAAAATCCCAGTCTCTCCTTGTTTCTTGAGCTTCCCCCCTGTTTCATTATCATCCCTTTCCACTTTGAAATATAGTTTTCTGCTTGTGCTACCTATAGGAGCCTTAACTGTGTAGGTCTGAAATACCTCTTCAAATTGGGTAAACCCAATCCGCCCTGTTCTACTGGAAGACTAAGCTTATCCCACTTGACTGCTGCCATCTTCCCTTCCCAAATAAAGTCCTTCAGTTATTTATTAATTGCTATTCACATCTTCTCTTACAGATGACAAAAATATGTCTGACCTGTGTATAAGACTATAGGGACTAAAAACATTTTAACTGCTTGTAGCTTATTATCCATATCCACATAACAAAGCTTCCATTTTCTCAGTTTTTGCACTATCTTTTGTTTCATTCCTTTCCATATATCCTTAGCTGCCACACTAGAATCATTTTTAATCCATACTCTTAAATACTTCATTTTATCATGTCCCCATGTTGTGTCTTTCGTCTTTTCCCGGTTAGGGGTCGCCACAGCTGAACTCCGGTCCGCTAATGATTGGCAGTAGATTTTTATGTGCCGAGTACAAGGCCCTGACGCACAACCTTCAACGAAGGTACACCCATTCATGCATGTCTCCACACAGAAGACACTCGAGCTGAGAATCAAACAGGACAACATTTTACTGTGAGGTGACAACACTACCGCAGCACCACCACCACAAATATGGATATTCATGAACCAGTTTGTGTGTGGGTACATAATTTACTGCTATTGCCTTTGTTTTAGCTTCATTAATTTCGTACCCCAAAAAGATCTAAAACTGTCTCAAAATGTTCCACAAACTGCAATGTCTTTCTGGTTTTGTCAGGTTAAAAATAATATAATCTGCAAATAAAGCCAGTTTTTCTTGACTACCATACCAATTATATCCTTAAATTCCTGAGTCCCTTATTATTATTTTTTTTTTTTTTTGCTAATGGTTCTAAATATAAAGCAAATAATAAATGGGAAAGAGGATATCCCTGCCTGGTTCCTCTGCTCAAGCAGAAATTATCAGAGAGGGACCTACCCACTTTCATTTTCATCGCTGATCCCTCATATATCCTCCTAATCAACCTTATCATTTTATCCCAGCTTACTCTGTCAAATTCTTTTTCTGCATCAAGACCCACCAACAACAGTGGTATATTCTTACATTCTGCTTCCCTCTGGATATCAGTGTTCTGTTAATGTTATCAAATCTTTGCCTCCCCTATATAAATCAACGTTGATCAATATCTATCAGTTTTGGCATCACTTTTGCCATTCTCTTAGCCATTATAGACAAACACTTTATAATCATGTTTTAGTATTGAAATGGGCCTCTTTAGTTATTAAAGACACCACCACTTTCTTCCAGGGTGTTGGTACTTCTCCTCCTCTTAAAATACTGTTAAATAAAACCTTCCAGATCTTTATCAGTTTTTCCTCCTAGCTTCCAAACTTCCACAGGAATATCGCCTATTCCTGGGGACTTTCCTGCAGATCAGTTATACATCACCATTTTTATCTCATCTCCTCCTTTCCTAACCATTAGTAATTGAGCCTCATCTACCTCTAGCCTTGGCATATTTAATTCTTCCATACATATTTCCATTTGTATATGTTCTTGATTTCTATATTACTCTGCTTTATACAGACTTCATAGAATTTCCGAAATAATTCTAGTACCTCTACATGATCTCTTGTCACCGTCCCTGTTACAGGCTTTCTAAGTTTGGTGACAGCTCTTTCTATTGTTGTCTGATTCATTGTGCTAAAAGTTTTTGTGCTCTAGAACAGTTGTTTAACAGGAATCTTTTTAAACTCATGTATATTATCAAGGCAATCCCGTATTTTCTGTTTAGCATTCTGCAGTTTCTCCACATCTAGTTCTGTGAGATTCCCCCTATTCTGCAATATTTTAGCATTTGTCCTTTCCTCTAAATAATTGTTACTTTTTAACCATATCTCCCTTTCTTTTTACTTCCACCCTATTTTTAAACTCCACTTTAATTTTATCCCACTCCCTAGCTATATTTTCAGAAGAAATTTCTATTTTCTCTAATAGCTCCTTAATAATTTCCACTACCCATTCCTTAAATTCCTCTCTTTTCAGCAGTTAGGTGGGAAAGCACCAGTGTCTCATTCTTATTTCATTAACCTCTGTTTTTATTTTAGTTATTATTGATGCATGATCTGAAGTAGTTATTGGATGCGTATCAAGACTTTCAATTAAATGAACATGTTCCTGTGAGATGTAAATTTTGTCTAGCCTAGCCCAGTTTTTGTATCTTGGGGAATAATATGTAAAGTCACTCTGAACTCCTAGTACTGAATTCAAATCTTCCATGTCAAATGTTTTCATACATTTCTTCAAAAATCTACCTCCTTTGTTGTAGTTTATCTTCTGGGCCCCCTAGACACATCTTCACAGCTGCAAATCAAAATCCAGGCCCCACTTATAAGTAATATTCTTTGCTGAATGCTGATTATTTTTCATAGAGTTTTATTAAGCTCCATTATAGCAGTTATAGATAGAATATAAATACATGCCAGTGTAATCCTCTTTCCTTGCCAGTAGCCTCTTAGTACTACAAATCTACCATTATTATCTTTGTTATCCTCTTCTCTCACTATTGGGCTCCTCTTGCAATTAATATAAGTTCTCCTATTTTATTTAGTCCTAGGTATTCTGCTGAATGACCATCATGGAAATGTTTATCAAATTCATGGATGGAGCAGTGGTGCAGCGGTTGCATTGTTGCCTCACAGCAAGAGGTTCTCTGGTTCGATTCACAGTTGGGATGCCTTCTGTGTGGAGTCTACATGTCCTCCATGTATCCATGTAGGTTTCTCTGTGTGCTCCGTTTTTCTCCCACATTACAAAGACATGCATCTGGAGTGTTTCTCCCCAGGCCTCCACTGAAAATTGGCTTTGTTCCACGTCGGACTTTCCCGGTAAACAAATGTTAAATAAATAAGTAAATAAATAAATAAATTCACATGTTCAGTTCTTTCCAAGTGAGTCTCCTGTAACATAGCTATTTGCACTCTACATTTTTTTAATATAGTTCACTACTATTTCTATTTAGTATTCATCTGTGTGATCATTGACATTTAAAGAATTTACAGAAAGTATCATTGTGTTAAAAACCTATTATTACCACCTTTTATGTTTAACAGCTTTTTGTTATGCATCTAGTTCCAGCTTTTGTGTTACATGCATACACTGTTTGGCAGGTTGATCTTTTATACAGTTGTTTCTTGTTATATCCATTTTGAGCCTATGCCGCATCTTACAAAACCTTTTGTTTTATTGAAGACTCCCAATACCACTCTAAAACCTATTAACTTAATACTAACACACAAAAACTACCCACATCTTCAAATATTGAAGTTTTAACCTCCTAATAGGACCATGTGTCTCAAACTGACAACCATACTCAAACTTGGCTTAACCTAAAAGAGTTAAGACACATGATACAGCCTGTGCTTTTTCTAAATGCTGTCTGCTTTTGTCTTATCTTTACAGCTGTCCCAGATAGGACAACACTTGAATGCTTTCAGAAAATATTACCTCCTAGCCATTTCTCTTCATCAGATTGTCTCCATGGAGAAATGGGTACCAGATACAAAGTTGCTACTAAAAGCATACATTCATTTGCTAGAAAGAAAGCTTCATTATATTCAATGTTCTTTTCTATTTACTTGCTTTCTCATAAAACTTGTTACTAAATTATGCTAGGGGCCTTAATCCAGTCATTCCCCTATGCCAGAATGAGATAAAGTACATCAATTCTTTCTTTTGTCATGTTCTTTTGACAATACTTTTCTTCTTTTTTTACAATGTATTGCCATAAAACTGAAAAAGGAGAAATAGAGAAGAAGGGAGGAAAAAATGAGCACCTGTTGATATTAGTACCCCATTACACTTAAAAATGACTGAGAAAACTTTACTTTATAGCATGCAAAGAAAATCATGCACTATAGAAATATTACTTTTAGGAATAATTTTTTTTACAGTTAACTTTCTCCCTCCTCTTCCCCTCTCCTAATTATTTTTCCAAACATTAATGGCATGACGTAGGGCATATGCTTTAGAGTGCCCTACAAATTTAACAAAGTCAAAAAAGTCTAATAATTCCAGATTTTCTTGTTCTTTCATGTTTCTCAAATATAATTATTTCTTTGTAATCCCAAATTTGTCAATTTCCAAGTTACCGGTTTTATTCCAGTTCATCTCCAGCTCCCAAATCTTATGTCTGCTTCATTTCCAACTTACTCTCGATTCTTCTAGTCAACTGTTGTGATTTTTTTTCCTTCTCTCAAGCATTTTCCATGAAACATTGGAAAAGGTTTCATTGGCACAATCTATCTGTGGTCTTTATTACCCAAAGAACAAGAAGCAGAATATTCTTCTGTTTCACAGTTCAGTTTCTGTTGGACAAACATTTGTATTTCTTCCTTAGCATGTACTGCATCAATAAATGAGTTTGCCCCTCCAGGAATGAATATTTTGAAAATAGCTAGGTACAGCAGTTTGAATCTCACTCCTGCTTCTCTACATTCCCTGAAGAGTGGAACTCTTCTGACAGGTATACAGTGAGTAATCTTTCTCCACAAACACTCTGCTATCTCCCACTTTTAGTACTTTGTCCTTCTACCACTGTTTTGTCAGAATCAACTCCCTCTGCTAGTAGAATTGCATCTTTACTATTAAAGGTCTTGGTTGCTTTCTCATGGCCAGGTTTGAAGTGTACACACGATGTGCCCTTTCAATTAACAACTCCTGCTTTGGAATACCAGTCCAGTTGCTTATTCATGCTTTCATAAAATTAATACAGTCTGTTCCTTCCAGCTTCTCTAGTACAACAGAAAAATCTTAAGTTTTCCTTTTTAAACATTTCCTCTAGAGCAGTCTCATTTTCAGCAGCAACAAACAGGACCAATTCTGAGGTAAACCGCTACTGCAGAAGTAGGAAATCCAAAATCAAATATTACTATGGCATCGCTCTTGTCCGCTTGTTTGATCACAATATCTCTATTGTTTTGTAGTCTTAAAATGGCTTCATGCTCTCTAGATGTTAGACTATAACATTTTGTTTTTTTCTTTCTGGGCATACAGTTCATGTATTTCTTGCTCACATATATTACTAAAGGCAGTCACCAACAGACAGTTCATGGGTATAAATACACTAGGCTTCTTACATACCTGAGGGGTGTATGGCAATGAGTTCTTAAAAATAAGTTTTAAACTGAGACTCCTTATGAAAACTTTTAGGTCCATCAGGGCTTCAGCTGCTATATCGCTGTTAGATGGAATGAATTGAAGCCCTTTCTGCAGCAATGTGCATCAGTGGTTAATTCTGGGCTTGATAAATTCACGATAACCTGCTTGTTTAGTTGCCCTGGTGCTTGGATTGGCTCTGAGTTTGTGGACTGTTGCTTCTTCATCTCTCTCCATATTTGATAAAAAAGATTACAATGCCTATATGTTCCAGTTTTTGGCTGAGGAAACTACATTTATCAGAATTAATAATGTAAATATAGCAAAATTTATGAGTCAGGTCAATATGTGTGCTTATGAGTTACAATTCACAGGCGATATTTCTATTGATCTATTTAACTACTTTAATGTCCCCAGCCCTGTAATACCAGTGCTCTACGGATTACCAAAGATATGCAAAAATATGAAGCACCCACCACTGATACTGATAAGTGTCTAGAAGTGGCTAATGGGTAAACAAAATCATTTTCATATACTTAGAAATCTATTCTTGGTAAGTTTTTACCAAAGGTTAATAGCTATATAAAAGAGACTGGTGATTTCTTATTGCAATTATATAAATGGTATAAGTATAAAAAGGAGACTAGCTTTGTTTTTGTAACATTAGATATTAAGTCTTTATTTACAGTAATCCTTAATGAGTATAGGGTAGAGGACATCTGTGAGATATGTGTGCTAGGGAAATTGAGACAATATGTGAGTTGATGGATGTAGTATTGACTAATAATATATTTATATCTGAGGACTCTGTTTTTCATCAAAAAGCAGGGGTGGCTATGGGCACTTCAATAGCCAATACCTATGCCAACAGGGTTCACTTCAGAATTTTGTAATACCAATATCCCAAGGTTCAAAATATCAAACTCAGAATCTCGAGATCTTGGAATCTCAAAATTCTAAACTCCCCCCCAAAGAAGTCAACAAATCAAAAAATATGTTTTTGCGCACCCCCGCTACTTAAATATACCAACTCCGAGATCACACTACTGTGAGGAAAAGGGAAATCTCCTGTTCCGCGCTGCATGCTGATCTCCGTTCAGAATTTTGAAGTTTTAAAACTTCGATGACATGGACTTCAATCATATGACATTCGAAGTTTTAAGCTTCGAAATTCTGAAGTGGATGCATGCCAACATTACTATAGGATGCTAGGAAGAACAGTTTGTTTATAAACGTCCACCAACATTTGAACATAATGTGTCATTTTATAAGCACTTTGTGGATGATATTTTTCTGGTATGCCAAGGTGAACATTCCCATCTACCATTATTTGTTGAAAATCTGAAAGGTATAACTAGTTTTTTGAAATTTACATTAGAATATTCATTGAATGAAATTAACTTCCTAGATATTAATTTAGAAAATGTTAATAATAATACTACTACCTCAATCTTTAGAAAAGAAGTTCAGGCAAACAGATACACACAAAGAAGACGCATTAATGCTGCTCACACATTTAAAGGTATAGTGAAGAGTCAGCTTTTAAGAGTTAGTCGACTCAGTACTGATTAAATAAAATGTCTCAACCAAATGGCTAGCATGATAAATGAGTTCAAGGAGAGGGGATATGATGATGCTTTACTTGAACAATTGAAATATGATATTATAAATGAAAAACAGGATAGGGCTAGACCATATTTTGCAGAGAAGAATGCTGGTGTACAAAGTACTATTAATCATAATCAAGAACATTTACACTATGTTACTAGACATAATAGAAGGACTGATGGGGTGAAGGAAATTATCAAGAAACTGGGGCATATTAGGAACAATGCCAGAAATTAAACAGCTTATAGGTGACAAACCTAACTTTGCCTATAAGAATTGCTACAATTTGAAACAGCTTCTCTGCAGTAAGGACATGAGACATACTGGTCCCAGACAAAATCTTAGGTTAGGCACTATTCCTTGTTAAAATTGTGTACGCTGTAAAGATATTCTGAAAGATGATGAATTCATACAGCCAATAACAAAGAAAAAGTCTACATTCAAATGTTTTACCATATGTAATACTTCTAATATTGTCTATTTCGCTACATGTGTGAAACGTCCTGCATTTTATGTTGGAAAATATAAATGTAAACTGAAAGATCATATCATACAGCACAAGTTTGAAATACATAGGAAAGTCAATATGAATGCACTTGCTAAACATACAGACGAGAAAGGAATAGGTAATGAGTTTCACTTCAGGTTGATTAATGTTATGCAAATAAACTGAAGGGGTGGTGATTTAAATAATAAATTGAAAATCTGTGAGTATGAATGGATCATACAGCTATAAGCATATTCTGTACCAGGCATAAATACAACTGTCAGCCTTAAACCAATTTTAAAAAGAAAATAAGAAGTTATGTACTTACCATAACATTCCATGTTTGTAGTCCATCTCACCTACATTCTTGCTGGATGGGTTCAGAGCCGAGGCCGATACTAAAGCTCAAGAGCTTTTACTGGCTCGAGGTTATCCCCTATCCCATGGTGCACCACGGCAATTCCCCAGATCTTGTTTGCAAGAAAGTAACTAAATACACAATAGTGATTATACTATCAATAACTATGTACATATAAACAAAAAGATTTTGTTTTAGTACACATGGCATGTGGACAGACAACTATAACAAGGTCAGACAGCATAATGGATAGTCCACCAGTTCCTCCAGGATACAGGAAGGGGGAAGGAGGGTGGGACGCAAGAATGTAGGCGAGATGGACTACAGTCATGGAATGTTATGGCAAGTACATAACTTCTTAATGTTATGTAGTCCTATCTTGCCGTAATTCTTGCTGGATGGGACAGCGTCCCCAGCACCTTTATCCTGGGTGGCTCAAGCAAAGAGACTCTTTAGCACAGTGGACCCAAAGGATGACCTGTCCCGGGAGGCCAAATCTAATTTATAATGAGTGACAAAGGTATGAGGTCTTGCCCATGTAGCTGCTGCACAAATGGTATTAGTTGGAAGTTTGGATTTGAAAGCATATGAAGCTGATACTGATCTAGTTGAATGGCCTCTTACCTTAGCAGGCAATTGTTTCCCAACTCTTTTGTAAGAAAATGAAATGCAGTCTAAAAGCCATTTAGACAGAGTTACTTTGGAAACGAGCAAGCATTTGTTTTTCTCTGAGAAGGAAACAAACAATTGATCCAATTTCCTGAAATTTTTAGTCCTGTGCAGGTGAAATTGGAGAATTCTATGGGCATCTAATTGATGCAGTCCATATTCTGATTTATTACTGTAACTGGGGAAGAATACTGGTAATTCAATAGTTGTGTTTAGATTATGTTCTGAGCATACCTTAGGGAGGAAAGAAGGATTAGTTCTTAGGGAAACTCTCCTTATGGAATATAATATATGGAGATCGAATGGTCAGAGCCTGCAATTCTAAAACCCTCCTAGCACATGTTATAGCTACTAACAGCAATGTCTTCCAAGACAGCAATTTCAAGTCGGATGAAGAAGACTGTTTGAATGGTGAAGAAATCAATGAGGTCAGAACTAAGTTTAAGTCCCATGTCTCCGGAGGTTGCCTGATTGGTGGTCTGAGAAGGAGGACTCCTTTCAAAAAGGTTTTACATACAGAGTGGGACATAACAGAATTTCCCATGTTCCCAAAATGATAATTTGAGATGGCAGCCAAATGAACTCTAATGGTAGCAGCTGCAGCTCCTTCTTGAAAAATAGATGGGAGGAAGGACAGGATAGACTCTATGGGAGCTGAGTAGGGATCTATGCCTTGTTTAGCCGCCCAAATGGAAAACCTTTTCCATTTGCTGGTGTATAATTTCCTGGTGGAAGGTTTGTGGGAAGAAATGGGGATGTGTTTAACATTAGGAGAAAGTGATATACACCTGGCTATTCTTGGAACTGGAGCAGCCATGCTGTCAATTTCAGGGTGTGGATGGAAGGATGAAACTGTCCCGATTGGTGAATCAGGAGGTCTGGAGATGACTCCAGAATCCGTGGTTCCTTCAAGAGATAAGGCCACAGGAAAGGGAACCAGACTTGGCGAGGCCAGAAAGGAGCAATGAGGATCAGGGTACTCCAACAGTTTTGCTTTCTGAATCACTTTGGGTATGTGGGGAAAGGGTGGAAAAGCATAAAGAAGTCCTGGAGGCCAATTGTGGACCAGAGCATCCCTGGGTAACATCCCCAGATGGGGAATGAGGGCAAAGTAGTTGCTGCATTTGGCGTTCATGTACATGGTGAATATATCATAGCAAGGGTGGCCCCATTTGTGCAAAATCTCTTCTGCAACTTCTGTTTTCAGGGACCACTCGTGAGGCATCAGAATTGCTCGACTCAGTTTGTCTGCTATCACATTGGACTTCCCCAGAATGTGTCTTGCTGCCAGAAAATGTTGAGAGTCCATCACCCATTTCCATACTCTTTGTGCCACTTGATAAAGTGGGTAAGACTTGGTTCCCCCTTGCTTGTTTATGTACCACACTACAGACATGTTGTCTGATTGAATTGCAATTGTCCCAGTGGGAAGAGAACTGTGAAGTGCTTGCAACATGTATAGCACTGCTCTCATCTCCAGAACATTTATGTGCAAGTGGTTCTCATGATCCTGCCAGATACCTTGGACTGTCATTCCCAGATAATGCCCCCCCACCCTATCTGGGAAGCATCCGTGGTCAAGACTGCATTTTGTTGAGGGAGAACAAGGAGAAGACCTACATAAAGCTGATCTGTATGTAACCACCATGTTAGATCCTTCTTGCAGGAGTTTCTAATGAGTATTTGGTGGGACAAGGGTAGCTCCTGCATTGACCACTGGGCAAATAGTAGCCACTGAAGCACTCTCATGTGTAGATGGGCTAGGAGAACTAAAAGAATGGTGGACACCCCTGGCCTGTACTTTGCCTTTGGTCAGCAAGAGTCTGACTTGGTTGTGCAATTTATCTATCCTTTCTGGTGTCAGTTTTGCTGTCATGGTGGTTGAGTCTATGTCTGAGCCTAAGAAGATAATATGCTGCGATGGAGATAAGGTGGATTTTTTTTTTAGATTTACTGTAATTCCTAATGTGGCACACAAGGATAGAGTCTCGTCCCTGGCTCAGATTAGTTGGTGCTTGGTGGTAGCAGTAAGGAGCCAGTCGTCTAAGTACAGAAACACCCAGAATCCTTGATGCCTCAGGTGAGCCGTGACCACTGCCATACATTTGGTGAACACTCTGGGTGCTGTAGTGAGGCCAAAGGGCAGTGTTTGAAACTGAAAATGACTGGTTCCCAGCCAAAAGCATAGATGTCTTCTGGAGCGCCTGTCCATTTTGATATGGCAGTACGCGTCTTGAAGATCTATGGAGCACATCCAATTGTCTTTTCCAATAAACGGAAAAATTGACTGCAGAGTGATCATACAGAACTTCGATTATTTTACAGACTTGTTCAGCTTGCTGAGATCTAGAACTGATCTCCAGTCCCTGGTCTTTTTTTGAACTAAAAAGAATTGTGAGTAAGTTCTGGATCCTATTTGCTCTGTGGGGACTTCTTGGATGACTCTTTTTTGAAGTAACGAGATAACCTCTAATGTTGCACGGTCTATTTGACTGGGTGGTACATTTGCTAAAGAGTGATTTGTAGTGGGATCAGAAACAAAATGAATGAGGTAACCTCTGAAAATTATATTTTGTACCCATCAATCTTGAGAAATTTGTAGCCAAGCACTTGGGTACAGTGACAGATGACCCCCGACTGCCCCCAGAGATGAACAGTCAGGCAACCCCTCAGGAGCGATGAAAGGGTAGATCAGAGAAAGCATCTCTATCACCCTGGTGTTGCGGACCCCTCTGTCGTGAGCTTGGTGCCTTCCATTATAACCTCCCCCTCTGCCTCTAGGGGAGGGTTGACCCTGTGCCTGAGAGAAACCTTTTCAGGATTTACTGAACCACATTTTCCCTCCTGTTTGAAACTTGGAATAGGGTCTGGAAGGAAGGGAGGGAGAAACGGACTCTGACAACAGATAAGGTTTTCCCTTCCTGCTCACACCTGGTCAAAGTCTCTTTTACCTGAGGTCCAAAAAGTGTTGAACCATCAAAGGGGACATTGGTAAAGGAAGACTTGAAGGATTCCGTAAAATTGCATAGACACATCCAGGAATGTCTCCTAAGAGAGATCCCTGATGTGGCCGCCCTACTTGCTCCATCAGCTGCGTAAGAAATCAGCCTCATGGAGGAGTTAGCAATAGAGATAAGGGTGGAGAGCTGCAAAAATACCTTGTTAGCAGATCCCAAAGCTACTGAACCCTGAAGGGTATCTCTCAACTCCTTTAGGAGATCCCTTTGTAGCCTAGCAAAATGGGACAGGTAGTTCAGCGATCGTAAGGGGAAGGCCACTGAAGAAAAAGTACGCTTTCCATACCTATCCATCATCCTAGACTCTTTATTAGGAGGATGGATATTTGAGGATGTCTCAGATAACTCCTTTGTGGCTGCTGCTACCACCATAGCATCCACAGTTACTCCCTTGGTTAGAAAGGTTTTGTGTTCTGGAGCAGTAATAAATTTATTAGGCCTCCTCGGGACAGGTTCCACTGTGTCCGGAGAGGTCCAAGCTTTCCGAGATAAGACCTCTAACAGTTGGTCATATGGTGGTATCACCCAGGAGGTGGAAGGTTGGGAACCAAAAGCCTCAAGGTACACTGATTCATCCTCAGTAGGATTAGAGGCCTTCCAATCACCCCTCTGTCTAAGGATTTCTAGGATGTCCGCAAAATAGATATCCTCAGAGGGGGATCTTGGGGACCCTTCTGACTCATCCAAATCAGTGTCAGAAGTGACAGACTCGGGTGAGTCAATATGCTTCGTCTTACAAACTGTCTTCCTAGAGACCTCTCTAGTGGGGTAATTTGGGAAGGTTTTGAAGAGGGGACACCTTCTATGGGGGCTCCTTGGGGCTCTGGTTCCCTAAGCTTAGGGGCAAGAGGGGGAGAAGAGGTTGCAACCAGCTGCTGGAGGGACGCTGTGTCCAATGGCAAGGCCCTAGTACTTGACAAAGCTCTCTATATTGCCTCTAAAGCCTTACCACCCCACTCCGAAGACCTCCGCTCCAAGGAAACGGATGGTCGACTCCGAACCAATGGAGCAGGCTCTGAAGCAGACGTGGGAGCTAAGCTCATGTGAACTGAAGCACCGAGAGGAAAGGTTGGATTTGAAGAAAACCCGGGGTGACTACCCTTCTGGAGTCGGCCAGAGAGCGTCGGCTCCCAGACCCCTCGGCTCCAGACTGAGCCGATGAAGTGAGAGTTATAGGTTTTGAGGAAGCAGGAAGAGTTCTCGGAACCGAGGGTTCCAGCACTATATGACCCAAAACATTAGACTCTGAGAGCGAAGCAGTCAGAGGAGGAACAGTAGACTGAGGGTGGGATGGATCCGAAGCCTTTGGGTCTGGAGAAGCTAAAATTTTTGCCAGCGCTGGGTCACAGAGCAACCTCTTCACCACCCACTCTACCTCCTCATCAGATAGTGTCCTGGAGGAACGGGTGGAGATAGATGGAGATTTCCTCCTTTCCAAAATAGGAGATCTTAAAGTTGATGAAACTGGTTCCAAGATCAATGAATATCTTGACAGAGATGATTGTCTTGGAGCCAATGAAACAGATGGCACAGAGACCGAAGAGGCAGAATCAGAGCCAGAACTCTTCGGCTCCATCGCTTTTGATTTTTTTGTCGGTTCTGAAGCAGGAGCTGATGGAGATTTCCTTTTGTGACTTCTAGAGACCATCTGACCTTGTTCCAGCTACTTTTGGAAGGAACTTGTCATAAGACCCCTATCGATAAGTTTCCTTTTGCATTCATTAAGAACCCTGGTGCTGAACGCATGACAGAAGGTACAGGGTTCTTGCAAATGAGGCTCCCCAAGACAGTACACACAACTGGTGTGACTGTCAGTCAACAACATTTTCTGAGAACATTTATCACACTTTTTAAAGCCAGAAGTGCGGTGTTCTTTGTGTTCTCTATCTTTATCCTTTGACATTCTGCTTTTTAAGAAAGGAAAGAAACAAATACAAATACAACTATAAAGAGATATATATTTTTTATATAGAAGGAGAAGGAGAAAAACTAGGACACACAGAGGAAAGGACCTCTAATTTAAATGGCCAACTATGACCCTCTAACTTAAACGGGCAGTACAATTCTTAAACAAAGGGACAGTGGATGCTAACACTCAAGCAATCACTCTAGATAATAAGGGTAAAGCTATTAATAAGAAAGATGAAGAAATATAGTCAAAAATATAAAAATTCCACTTAGCCAATAAGCCAGTAAAGAAAACAACCTCGAAGCTTTCGCTGCAAACAAGATCTGGGGAATTTTCGTGGTGCACCATGGGATAGGGGATAGCCTCAAACCAGTAAAAGCTCTTGAGCTTTAGTATCGGCCGAGTCAGAGCCGATGTTCGGCTCCGAACCCATCCAGCAAGAATTACGGCGAGATGGGACTACATAACATCAAATGTCTCTAAGCTGATATTGTGTTTTAAATATTTTTAATGTGGCTCTATTTTTTTTATTTAACATTTGTTGAAGCCGGGAAATGAACAAGAGAACCTCTTGTTTGGAGGCGACGACTCTGACCACACCACTGTACTGCTATATTTTAGGTTATGTGAAATGTTTTTATGGTACTTTTACATTTTTTAGATGCTGATTATCTTATTTTTATCATATTTAAATATTTAATTAATTCTATTTTTTGATTGGGGCTGTGTCACACTGTTTTAGTTTGAATCTGTTTTAATGGAGATGAGATTATTAGCTGTTACTTATACACTGAAGGCAAGCATTAGCCTGGAAGCTTTATGGTTTTATTGTTTTTTGAATAAACTACTACAGCTCTGATAAGCGTTTCCAGAAGCTGGAGATTTTTGCTCTCAGTCTCATATTCAGCCAGCCTTTTCTTCATTTTGACCTCAGATTTTTGCAGTTTTATCACCTAATCTGAATATCTATTTAAAGCTTCTTCCATTTTTCCCAACCTTTTATTTGAGTTGATATACTCCATCAGTGTGTTGTTTATTTTAATCAGGTTTGTGTGCAGGTCTTAGGTCTTATATTTTCTTCTAGGTTACTGGAAGTCATGTCTGGAGCTTGCACTGCTTTTTGCTGAAAAGCTGCAGTACTATTCCTAGTCAGTGTTTTTTCCTCAACCTTTGCATCTGATTTTCCTTCAGGTCCTCTGTATTTTTTTCCTGGTATCCAGGCAGTGCAATTACTAGCTAGGTATTGAAATTTACCCAGAAATATAAGTCCACTAGCTTTCTCTTCTGAGTTTCTGTTCCTACACGAGAATAGCCAAAGTTAAGCTGTTGATCAGAATGCAGCCATCTTGGAAGTCCCTCATAAGTCTATATAATATTTAACAAATGTAGAGAGATGAGAAAAAAAGAAGTTATGTCCTTACCATAACATTCCATGTGAGTTGTTCATCTCGCCTTTTTGTTCTTACATGCCAATCCCTCTGCTCCGAATCGGCCGCTTTCAAGCTCAAACTCTCAGTGAAGCTCGAGACCTAGTGTATATCCCATGATGCTCTACTGTGAATCCCCAGATCTAGTATGCTGCAACCAAGACAGCCTACAGGAAGAAATAAAACTATAGAGTCTACCTATGAAGTAGCTATAAGATTGTAGATAGGAAAACAGAATATGCAATACAGACTGACAACTCGACCAGTCTACCAAGGCAACCACCTTGCTCGACTGGAGGGGGAAGGTGGGTGGGAATGTAACAACAAGAAGGTGAGATGAACAACTCACATGGAACATTATTGTAAGGACATAACTTCTTTATATGAAGTTGTTCTATCTCGCCGTTTTGTTCTTACACGTGGGTAGCGTCCCAAGCACCCTGATCCTGGGTGGCTCACGGAAGAACATTCCTGAGCACAGTGGAACCAAAGGTAGCCCTGTCCCTGGAGGTCCTATCCACTTTGTAATGAGTGATAAACATGTGAGGTTTTGACCACGTGGCAGCTGCACAGATGGTATCTAAGGGCAATCGAGCTGCATGAGCTAATGACGTAGAAACAGCTCGTGTCGAGTGGACCTTGACGTTAGATTCTAATGGCTGACTAGTGGTGGCATAAATGGATTTGATGCAGTCAGAGAGCCACTTAGACAATGTGATTTTTGATACTGCAAAACCTTTCTTATTTTCCGCATAAGAGACGAAAAGTTGATCCGATTGTCTGAAATCTTTCGTTCAATCTAGATAGAACCTCAGTTGTCTGTGTACATCAAGTTTGTTTAACATATATTCCAGTTTGTTGGTATGGTGCCTGAAGAAGGTTGGAAGCTCAATGGACTGATTTAAGTTAGTTTCTGAACAGACCTTGGGAAGAAAGGTAGGATTAGTCCTAAGGGAGACTCTATCGGGGTGAAAAATCAAATATGGGGGTTTGGAGGACAAGGCTTGAAGTTCGGAGACCCTACGTGCAGATGTAATGGCTACCAGGAATATAGTTTTCCAAGACAAGAACTTTAAGTGACAAGATGAAGCAGGTTCGAAGGGGGTGAGCATCAATTGGGATAAAACCAAATTCAAATTCCAGGGAGAGACAGGATGTCTGATAGGTGGTCTGAGATGGTGGGTTCCTTTTAAGAATGCTTTACACAGTCTATGTGACATGATGTTAGACCCATTAAACCCCACATGGAAATTGGAAATAGCTGCCAATTGAACTCTAATGGTGGCAGCTGCTGCGCCATTATGGAACAAGGAAGATAAGAACTCTAAGATGACATGAACAGGTGCTACATAATGATCAATGTCATGTTGAAAAGCCCAGTGAACAAACCGTTTCCATTTGCTATTGTATAGCTTCCTGGTAGATAGTTTATGAGAGGAAACTATAATATGCTGGACCACAGAAGACAAATCTTGAGACCTAGCTAATGTGGGAATTGGAGCAGCCAAGCTGTCAGTTTTAGGGAGGTGAGGGAAGGATGAAGAACTCCCAATGAATGAGTCAGAAGATCTGGCACTGGGTCCAGGATCCATGGTTCTTCCACTTGATACTTCCGCAGGAAGGGGAACCAAATCTGTCAAGGCCAAGATAGGGCTATCAAGATCACAGTCCTTCCCAGACTTCTGGCTTTCTGCATGAATTTGGGAATTAGTGGTATTGGCGGAAAGGCATATAGGAGGCCCGGGGGCCAATCGTGTATGAGTGCGTCCCTCGGTTTGTTCCCCGGTGGGGGATAAAGGGCAAAGTAGCTGCTGCATTTGGCATTCACTGGAGATGCAAATAGGTTGCAGCAAGGCTGGCCCCATCTGCGGAAGATCTCTTCCGCCACCTTTTGTTTGAGAGACCACTCGTGAGGCAACAGCATGGCTCTGCTTAGTTTGTCCACTATCACGTTGGATGACCCCGGGATGTGCGTTGCTATCAGAAAGCGTCTGGTGGATACAGCCCACTGCCAAATTCTTAGGGCCTCCTGGCATAAGGGATATGATCTGGTTCCCCCTTACTTGTTGATGTACCAGACTACCGACATGTTGTCCGTCTGGATAGCAATTGTACCTAGAGGGAGAGAATCGTGAAAGTGTTGCAATGCTAGGAACACAGCTCTCAGCTCTAGGACATTTATATGCAAATGTGTTTCCATGATTGACCAAGTGCCTTGGACAGTCTTTCCCTGAAATAGCCCCCCCACCCTATCAGGGAAGCATCCATGGTCACTGTGGCTGTGGGTGGGGAAGAACAAAGGGACGTCCGATTATCACTTGGTCGCTGTTCAACCACCAATTGAGATCCTTCTTGCAAAGACTCGTTAGCCAGATCTCGTGTGACATGGGTAGACATTGGTAAGACCATTGTGCGAAGAGTAGCCACTGGAGTATCCGCATGTGCATTCGACCTGACGGAACTGCTATCAGTGTGGCTGCCATTGTGCCTAAAAGCTGCAGTATTTGGGATGCAGGAGCTTTGTTCTGGACCAACAGGCTGGATAATTGATTTTTTAGAGATAAGATTCTTGGTTGGGGCAACGTGATCCTTGCATTGACAGTGTCCAGTTCTGCTCCTATAAATGTAATATGCTGTGAGGGCGATAACGCAGATTTTTCAAAGTTTAGGGTTATACCCAACTGGGAACAAAGGTTTATGGTGTAGTCTCTTGCTTGTATTAGTTGATGCCTGGAGGTGGCGGTGAGGAGCCAGTCGTCCAGATATGGAAACACCCAGAATCCCAACCGTCTCAGGTGAGCTGTGACCACTGCCATACATTTGGTGAACACCCTGGGGGCTGTGGTGAGACCAAAGGGCAGGGCTCTGAATTGGTAATGACTGGCCCCCAGCCAGAAATGCAGGTGATCTCTGGATGATCTGTCCATTTTGATGTGGACGTAAGCATCCTTAAGATCTATAGAGCACATCCAATTGCCCGTTGCTAATAATGGGAGAATTGATTGCAGCGTAACCATCCGGAACTTCTCCTTCTTGACGAAGATGTTGAGCTTGCTGAGGTCTAGTATGGGCCTCCAGTCCTGTTTTCTTTGGAACTAAAAAGAACCTTGAGTAAGTTCCGGATCCTATTTGATCCGCCGGGACTGGCTGGATGACTCTTTTTGTCTAGCAGGTTTTGGATTTCTATGGCTGCTAGTTCTCTCAGACTGGGTGGAACGTCTGGGATCCTTGTACACATGGGGGGGGGGGGGTTCGTAAAGGGAATGTAGTAACTTCTGGCAATGATGCTTTTTACCAAAGAATCCATTGTAATGTTTAGCCAGGCATTTGGGTATAAAGCCAAGCGACCCCCGACTGCCTCCAGAGTAGGACAGCCGGGTTTCCTTTCAGGAACACTGATAGGGCTTACCAGAAAACTGTTCCCTGTCTCCCTGGTTTTGCGGACCACCTCTACTGTTTGGATGGCGTCTTCTGTTTTTGCCCTCTCCTCTACCCCTAGAGGGAGTATCAGTAGGTGTGTTTTGGAACGCTCCTTGGGGTTTCCAGAACCACATTTTCCCACTTCGTTGCCCTTTGAGGTACGGTCTAGTTGGAGTGGAAAAACGGATTCCAACAGCAGACAGAGCCTTTCCTTCTTGTTCACACCTAGTAAGTGTGTCCTTAACTTTGGGTCCGAACAAGGTGGATCCATCGAATGGGGTACTGACGAAGGAAGATTTAAAGGCTTCCGCAAAAGAGCAAAGGCGCATCCAGGACTGTCTCCGAAGAGCTATCGCTGAGCCTGCTGCCCTACTCGATCCATCGGCAGCATAAGAAATGAGTCGCATGGATGAGTTTACTATGGAATTGAGGGTGTTGAGTTGTGCAATCACCTTCTCAGAAACTGCATCAGCTGTGTTACCCTGGAGAGTATCACCTAGCTCTTTAAGGAGATCTCGTTGAAGACAGGTAAAATGTGTCAGGTAGTTGAGCGATCTCATGGAAAATGCCACAGAACTAAATATGCATTTCCCATATCTGTCCATCGTCCTAGAATCTCTATTAGGAGGATGGACAGCAGAAGAGGTTTCCGACATCTCTTTCTTGGTGGCTGCCGCCACCACCATGGCATCAACCAGGACTCCCATTGTTAGAAATGCCTTATCAGTAGGGGAAGTAATAAACTTGTTGGGCCTCTGAGGGACCGGTTCCACTGAGTCAGGGGACTCCCACACCCTTCGAGCAACCAGCTCCATCAGTTCATCGAAGGGCAGAGTAACCCAGGAGGTGGACGGTTGAGATCCAAAGGCCTTCAGGAGGACCAACTCGTCCTCAGTAGGGGAAAGGGACTGCCAATCACCCCTCTGCCTTAAGATTTCCAATATGTCTGCAAATGAGACATCCTCTGAGGGGGATCGTGGGGACCCTTCTGATTCCTCCAAGTCAGTATCTGATGTCAGGGATTCCTGCGGGGAATCCAAGTGCCTCCTCTTGCACAATCTCTTCCTAGGTACTTCATTGGTTGGAGCATCCGGTAAAGTCCCTAGAGAGGAGGGGCCACCCTATGGGGATACCTGAGGCCCTGGATCTCGACGCTTGGTGGGGATCTGTGGGGAAGAGGTAGAACGAGGCCCTTTAGGGGGAGGGGAGGACATATCCGAGGAGGTAGTGGTCTTAGCAGACATGACCTTCATCATGGCATTGAAGGCACCAGAATCTCGGTCTGAGAAGTCCATCGGCTCCGAAGAGGCCAGCAGCTCTCCCCGAGCCGAGACCCCCTGCTCCAATCCAGAGGACGGAGCCAACGCCACCTGCGCCAAAGCACCGAGTGGAAGGGTCGGAACCAAGGTATCGGTTTGACTCTCCACCCCGGAGCCAGCGAGGGACTGTCGGCCCAGAGATGGAGCCGAGGGAGGTGGATCGAACCTCGGCTCTGAGGGCTCTACCAACATCGGTTCCGCCTGCCCCGGCTCTGAATGCTTGACTGGCTTCGGAGGAGGAGGTGGAGAAGTTATGGCTGGGGTTTCAGGCTTCGAAGCCGAGTGGCTCAAATCAGACAGCATTTTGGCCAGGGCCGGGTTCTCTAAGAGGCTCTTAACCACTCGGTCCAGATCCACATCGGAAAGCCTCGAAGAATGCGTCGGATGGGTCGAAGGAGCCGAAGATGGCACCAATTGAAGAATTGGAGACTGGGGAGTCTCCAATATCGGTTCCACAACTGAGCTCCAAGGTAGAGGGTCGATACACAGCTCCAATGTCTGTGGAGCCGATGCACGAACCACACCAGAGGAACTCGGAGCCGATGACTTGGGTTCCGAGGATCCCTTGGAAGACTTTGACCCCTTCGAAGCCTTGGAAGAGAGGTCAGCCTTGTCTAAGGTAGCCTGAAAATCAGGCTTCAGGAGTCCTCTATCTACCAGCTTCCTGCGCCTTTCCAAGAGAACCCTGGTGCTAAAGGAGTGGCAGATAGAGCACACCTCTTGTAGGTGGACAGAACCCAAACAGTAAATGCAGGTGGAGTGGTTGTCTGTAACAGACATCTTTTGACCACACTCACACCTTCTGAATCCTGACTTTTGTTTCTCTGACATTGTAAATAATTCAGGTCCCTGAATTTTTATTTATCTAAGAAATTTAGTTACTTTTAACTATAACAACAAAACTAGTATTAACTAACTTCCTACAGAAATATATATATATATATATATATATATATATATATATATATATATATATATATATATATATATATATACATATATATACATATACATATATATATTTATAAACACACTAAATATCTAATATTAACTACCACACTAGATTACATGAGCCATACTACATTAGATAACAGAAACACACACACACAACAGCTGACAGAGCCCTTTCACGCCCAAGAAAAAGAGGCCTAAAGCCCTGATGAAATACTTCTTAGAAAATCCTAACAAAGTTACACTAACAGGCAAAACCCCTAATACTATAATAAAGGTAGTAATCTAAGTATATGTAACACTAATTTAAAGACAAAAAATACTATTAATATAGAAAAATTTTAAATCACTGGCCCGAGCTTCCTCCGACGAGCTGTTGATCCGTTGCAGCGGCAAACTAGATCTGGGGATTCACAGTAGAGCATCATGGGATATACACTAGGTCTCGAGCTTCTCTGAGAGTTTGAGCTTGAAAGCGGCTGATTCAGAGCCGAGGGATCGGCTCCGACCTCACGTGTAAGAACAAAACGGCGAGATAGAACAACTTCACATCATATCTTACTGATCATGTCTAGACAAGCACCTATGCACTCCAGGTTCTGTGAAGGAATGAGAAGCGATTTGTTGTTGTAGTTGGCTGTGATGCCCAGATGGTGACACAACTAGAGCAAATTGTCTGTTGCTTGTAGAAGTAGATGCCTGGTCAGAGCAGTCAGGATCCAGCCATCTGGATACGGAAACATCCGGAATCCTAGTAGTCTTAGGTGAGCTGCTACCACTGCCATGCATTTGATAAATATCGTGGGGACTGCAGGAAGATCAAAGGGCAGTGTTCTGAATTGGTAAAGACTGTCTCTCAACTGGAAGCACAGATATCTTCTGGAGCACCTGTTCATTTTGATGTCATTGTATGCATCCTGTAAATCTACTGAGCACATCCAATTGTCCTTTTGTAACAGTGGTAGATTGGACTGAACCATGACCATCTGGAACTTTGAGTACCTTACATATTGATTTAGTTTGCTGAGATGCAGACTGTATCTCAAGCCCCCTGTTTTCTTTGGCACTAAAAAGAATCTTGAATAAATTTTCGGATCCTATCTGGTCTGGAAAGACTTTTTGGATGCCTTATTTTTCTAGCAGCTTCCTTATTTCTAAAGCTGCCACTTCTCTTTGATTGGGTGGAACATCAGGGATTTTCCTCATTTTTATGCAGAGAATTTGAGAAAATCATATAGTATAGCCTCTGGATATGTTATTCTGCACCCATGAATCTGATGTATTGAATTCCCAGGCTTCTAGGTGCAGAAACAAGTTGCCCCTGACTGCTTCCAGAGAAAAACAGTCTGGCAACCTCTCAGGAGCTCTGGTAGGGTTTATCCAAGAAGAAATCCCGGAAACCCTGGTTTTTCAGGCCACCTCTGCCATGAGAGCAGAGTCTTCAATTAGAGTTCCCTCCTCTACCTCTGGAAGAACTAGGCTCTCCTTATGAGTCTTGAAAAGGACTTTGGGATTTATGAAACCACATTTTTCTAGCTCCTCACTGATTCCGTAAAAGGGTCTCTGAGGTGGTAGAGAAACATATCCCAACATCAGACATGGTTTTTCCCTCCTGCTCACTTCTGGAGAGTGTTTCTTTTAATTTTTTGCACCAAACAGAAAAGATTCATCAAACAGAGCATTGACGAATGAAGACTTGAAGAGCTCTGCAAAGTCACACAAGCACGTCCAGGCATATCTTCTAATGGCTATGCCCAAACCCGCTGCCCTTGAGGTGTCCTCTGTAGCATGGGAAATTAACCTCATGGATGAATTAGATATGGACTGAAGGTTGGCCAGCTGTGAAGAAACCTTATTCAGATCCTCCACAGACACAGACCTAGAAAGAGAGTTGGAGAGCTCCTTTATCAAATTTCTTTGCAATCTGGTAAAATGTGGTAAGTAATTTAACGACCACAGGGCAAACGTCATTGAGGCATAAACATGCTTCCCAAATCTGTCCAAGATCCTAGACTCTCTGTCAGGAGAATGGACAGATGTGCTCTGTGAGCTCTTTCTTGGTGGCTGCTGCCACAATCATAGCATAGTGAGCCCTATCTTTCAGGGAAGCTAAAAATTTATCAGGTCACTTAGGGATTGGCTCTAGAGTATCTGGTTCCTTCCATGTGTGGCATGAGACCAAATCTGTTAGCTCATCAGCCAGAGGGGTCACCCAAGACATAGTTGGGCCAGACCTGAAGGCCTCCAGAAACACCAACTCCTCATGGGAATGGGGTTCAGAAGATCATCCACCTTTTTGTTTTAAAATTTCTACTACTTCTCCAAAGAAAATATCTTCAGGTGGAGATCTGTGAGACCCCTCCACTTTATCAAAATCAGTGTCTTCGGTGAGAGATTCCTGAGGGGAATCCAGGTGTCTCTTCATACATGCCCACTTCTTAGGGACCTCATCAGTGTGATGGTCTGATGAGGTATCGGAAGTACCTGCTGAATCCCTAGGAACTGGCTGGTGGCTTGACTGGGTAGGCTGCCCTGGTGGAATAGATGTGAGAGGATCAGAACTAAAACCTGATGGTGGAATAGAAGCAGGATCCGAGGAAGGAAAAGGTGTCTTCTCTCCAGATAAAGAGAAAGTCCTTTCCACTATCACAAAGATGGATGGTCTAGGAGAAAAAGCAGTCCAGAGCACCAGAGCTGAAGACCCCTGCACTGGTGAACACTGAACTCCCCCAGAACCTTGCCTTCAACAAGGAGTCAGACCCAACCTATCTAGCGCCAGTGCCCTTAGGGGAAGAGATGGCTCCAAAACCTTTGGAGTCAACTCCAACCACCTGGAGCTACCATCGATGTTTTGGCTCTGAGAGTTCTCCCACTCTGACAAATCAGAGCCGGGTGATTTAAGGATGCTGGCAGATTCGAAGAACCACCTATCTTCGGATACATTGAGGAAATCCAAGGGCTCAGAAACCAGGGGCCAGATCAGAGAAGGAGATATAATTATCAGTTCAATGGAGGGCAGGCTGATGGGTCCAATGGGAAATAGAGCCAGAATCACCCTATCTGGAACTGAGCTCTGGGAAACTTCCTCATCATACTATCCACTTCAACATCAAACAAACTCCTGGAGGATTTAAGGAAACAGATGGTTGATGGTGGCCTGGAATGCCTCCTGGGTGTCTTCTGAAGGAAAGGAGAGTAGAGCTGGGTGAAAACCTAAGTGATTGGATCCAAGGAGACCTTGGCTTCAATGTCGTTGGGCCAAAGGTGTTGGATCTAATTTTTTGGAAATCTTAGCAGGCTGCTCAGAAGACAGAGCTGATGTAGTCTTTATCCTTGATGGTAAAATCAGTCTTCACCTTTTCAGACTTCTTAGAAGTAATTTTTGCCCCAGTCTCCAAACAGGAAGAGGAAGATGGAAGAAGACCTTTAAGGACCACCTTATTCTTCCTGTCACTAAGGCCCCTGCAGTTAAAACCAGCACATATAGAACAGTAGATGTCTAAGTGGGCCACACTCAGACAGTGCATATATTCCCTGTGGGCACTGGAATTGGTGACCTTATGCCCACAGAAGATGCATTTTTTTTTAAATCCAGTAGGTTTATCAGCCACTGTAAGGAATAAAGAATAGCAATAACGATTTTTTTTTGGGGAAAAAAATAATTAAAGAGAAAACTACCAACAATGGTAACTATAAATACCCTCTCAGGGGTACAAAGAAAATAATTAATAAAAAGAAAAGCTGAAGTACCAGCGATAGTACTTAAGGAGTACCCAACAGAAACAAGTAGGCAAAAAGGAGTATAGTCTGACTGATAGAGCTTGAAAAACTTATAGGAATGAGGGCGGAGAGAAAAGGGATATAGGTAAACAATTTATTATAAATTTAACAACTTATAACTGTAGAATACTGAGAACTCACTCTAAAGCTCAAGAAAAGGAGATCCACTTCTGAGCGATATGGCAGTAAATGAGATCTGGGGTACATTAGGATGGTGGTGCATTTTTGGTAAGGAAGGAGTTTGAGAGTTAGATCTGTAAATCTAGTGAACCGGCTGAGCCAGATCCAACGTCAGATCTGTGACCTAAAAGTTGAAGAACGAATGAAAATGACATCATCAGATCCATAGCTTACTTGGCTAGGTTTCTTTGGAGTCTGTTTGTGTAGGTCAAATAATTTAACTTCCTCAGGGCAAAGATACCTGATATGTATACATGCTTTCCATTCCTTTCTATTGCCCTGGATTCCTGGTAAGGGGTTGGGCAGCACACAACTCATTCATGAGCTCTTTCTTTATGGCTGCCACAAAATTCACTTTGTCCACCAGAGGGCCTTTAGATGAAAACTGTCTATCCTTAGGAGGACACATGATTTACTGGGTTTGCGTGGAATGGCTTCTGCTGTATATGGTTCCTGCCATGCCCTACTAGTGACCAAATCTATAAGGTAGTCCACAGGAGGGACCACCTGAGGGTACAAAGCCATAAGCCTCAAAGAGCACCTCCTCATCCTGAGAAGGCAGATTAGATGGCCAGGATCCCCTCCACTTCCATCAGTTCTAAGCCTTCCTTTTGCATGTGCTCTTCTCAGGAATCTCTGGTTGCAACTGGCAATAGTCTGTGGAAGAGTCAGTTCACACTTGCTATGAATCTCTGAAGGATGCAGCTTTGCTTTGTCCCTGAGAACTCTGATGACAAGGCAAAAACACCAATGGCTAAGCATCTTGGGGTGAAGCTGGTACTGAAGAAAATCCTGTCAACAGTCTTGGGGGAAGAAGCTATCAGCTTCATATCCAAAGGTAAATCCAGAATTCATCCATGTTAAGGAACTAACACAGAGGACACAGCCATCCTTGATGTGAAAATTAGAATTGCTGTGTCTAAAACCAGTCACCCCAACACCCAGAATGGCTCCGAATGAGTAATAGTCATAGATGGTGCTGAGGGGTCAATGTCAAGCATTTGGTTTCAAGACTCATTCAGCACTGACTGGACTGGTGTCAAGCGCATTGGATGTGGAACTGCTGAGACCACAGCATGGATGACTCTTCATACCGATATGACAGGCTTCAGGTGACATCTAAGTTTGGAAACACTGGTGCGGAAACTAGCACCAGGAAAGTTGACAGAAAAGGTGAGGGCGACCCAATCTGCCCTGGTAACAGAAGGAGATGGGATGATGCCCATTTCCATCTGTGACTTCAAGAAGGCTCTCATCACACGCTCCTAGTCCACTTCTGATGTCTTCCTGTAAGAAAAAAAACAAAGATGAGGTGGTCAGAGGTCTTGATCCTAGGAAATGAGCCAAATTTCTCTAAAGAATGCCTACTGCTCAACTTAGGAGGAGATTTGTACCTAATTGCAACTATCTCCATAGGTGGTGACTTCTGTCTTGGTGGTAACAAAAGAACAAGTCCTTCCTCACCATTTCTAAGGAGGAAAAGGCTCCCTGTTCTTCTGCTGCCCCCCCCCCTTTTTTTTTTACTCCTTGTCTGTCTCTGTCTTCATTTTTCTTTATCTCTGGCATCCCTGCCACGTTTGCATGGAGGAGATCTTTAATAATCAGCTTATTTTTACTATCCACAAAAGATCACAGACTGAACCATTAACAAACGTAGTAATCAACAGCTGGGTGCTCTGGCCCAAAGCAAACAACACTCCTATCTTGAGCATCATGAGGTGGGAGTTTATGCCCACAACTGTAGCACTTTTTAAAAATCTTAGCCATACTAATGCCAACATATTAAAACAATAAAAAACTATGAACAAATACACTTCTAACACTATACACACACACACACATACTGTTTTATATATATATATATATATATATATATATATATATATATATATATATATATATATATATATACATATAAATGCAGATAGGTATAGATAGATATAGATATATAAATTTAGATAGATATGAATATAGAGATAAAACTTTCTTTTTCATCCAAGCCCATCCAATACAACTGTTCAGTACTGAGTTGCTTGTCAGATCTAATTCTGCCATTAAGCAGTGCTCCTAGCCTCGAGCTCCTTCAACACTTTTCCATAATTCCCCTGTGGTAACCTCTCCCTTCAGGCTGGCTTGCTGACCAAGTGATGAACACACTAGCAGCAGTAGTAAGAGATATGTAATGATACACAACATAACTCATAGGTATCTTTCTAGAGGATAACAGGCAATTTGGAAAGGGGACGGAGAGAGGGATGGTGTGTTGGATAGACTTGGATGAAAAAGATCCAGCATCAAACATCCCTAGAAAACATATTTTAAAATGTTTAGACACTATTTTACATGTTTATACTCAGTAGGTAAGGAACAAGGAGATTAGGAAAGTAAGATGAAATACTTTTTTCGAGGAATACAGTTCCCACACATTCCGAGGCAATTAACGATGAGGCTGTCTGATTCTATGACTAGTGAGGTAGAATCAGCAGAGACAGATCATTTAACAACTAGGAAGATGTTGAGAAGAGATAAAATTGCAATATAAATATGAAATGTGGAGAAGGGAAACTGTAATAATTATCGGTCAAGTTCTTTAACAATGTTTAACAGTTTAAAAGTTCATGGTAGTACTACTATCACCAACACCACCGGGGGGGGGGGGGTGATTTAAACACTAACTTGATTTGTTCCATGGACATGAGTGCTGACTGTAAACAGATACAGAATTTAGTTAGGAAAAACTGGTCGGTCATTAAGGGAAACTTAGATTTATCTAAAGTTGTAGGTGATCAACCTTTTTTTGTGTCTAGAAATAACTACAGCTTGAAAAAAATCTTGGAATTTAATTATAGACACAATAACAATATTATCACCACAAAGAAAGGCATGCAGTGTTGTCATCACTGTAACATGTGTAGGTTTATTTCTGTGGGACCATACATCACTGTAGAGTCTTATGATAGAACCTTGACAGTACCTGACTGCGTTAATTGTGACACTAAAGGTGTAGTTTACATCAGTTTATGTAGTTCTTGTCCAGCATTTTATGTTGGGATGACTAGTAGATGTCTTAGGACCCGTATCAGAGAACATCTTTATGGTATTAAAAAGAAAGATGTTACAAATGCTTTATACAAGCATTCTATTGTCTGCACTGCTTTCAAAAAAATTTTATTCTCTATACTAGAAGTTTGTCAGTCTGATATGAGGGGGGGAGACTTTAAGAACTACATACAACAAAGGGAAACCTTATGGCAGATTAAGTTAAAAGCTGATAGATTCCCTGGTATAAATGAGGCTGTCAACATCAAATGCTTTTTAAAACACAGGAAGTTACATCTCCATAAAAGGAATGACACTATTGCCTCCTTTTTTAATTGAAAGACCAATAGCTGATTTTTTAATTATGTATTAAATTGTTTAATTAATTGTTTAATTTTGGAAGTATTTAAGCTTGTTCTATGACACATTTTTTTATTCTGATGAAGTCTTCGGACGAAAGCGGTGAATTAAATTTTATTACGCTATTGTTTTTTTCATCATTTCAAGTTTGCCTCTCATTGCTGCTTCTGTCGTGGTGCTTTTGGTTTTTTTGTTTAACAATGTATTATATGGAGAAGAAATTCTGTACACCTGAATGGAAGCAATCATGGTGGTTGTGACACCTCACCACCTCTGGGCCAGTAAACAAGGAGCCTCAATCCTCAACCACTGGCACCTGTGGAGAATGTTCACTGGGAGGATAACAGGTACACACACAGTATCTCCAAATGCAGCTCTCTGCATCAAGCACAATCTCCTTTAATAGCACACGGGGAACAGTCAGTCTGGGGCTGGTTTCTCCCTCTTTCTCCAGATCCGCAATAAGACTTCTCACTGGCACAACTATAGAGTTGAGATCTCAGCTGAGTGTCCAAGCCAAGACCTCCAGCACCCCCGCTGCCCAACCAGTGCTAAGTGTCCCTGCCCAAGTAGCTGACACACACACACACACACACACACACATACACCTGGGAAAGGCAGACACAGGTTTACTAGCTATGCTCCCTTCTCCTCAGACTATAAGATAGTCCTGCCAGCTACCTTGAGGCTCTTCCAAGGGTACCCAATACACTGAGTGAAATTAATGTTAATACAAATGGTAGTCTGACCAAGAGTAAGGTTATTAGGAGTGGTCCACACAGTGTCACCAAATAAATATGCAAGTACTCTCAAAACTTAAATATCTCTACAAAGATCAGCCACAACAAAAGGTTTAAATATATTTAATAATAAATAATAAAAAAAAAGAAAATACTAAGTATATAATCACAGTGACATCAGAGTACAAAATCACAGGAAATACTTAAAATAACACTGAAGGACAGGCTCAGACAAATAAATAAAAACAATATCTAAACTAAGCTTCACTATATTCCTGACTGAATCTAACAGAATTATACTATTCTCTACTTACATAATAGAGCAGGGCAGATGATGTGGTGAATGGTCCTTGTTGTTGTTAGGCCCAAGACAGAATACAGAGCGATCAGTTTCACTAAGAGACTTCTCACAATAACATCTAAAATATTACTTTTGGAACAGCTTGCAGAATGACATCACTTCTGGTCATCTGACTTCTAGTTCCCATGCAGACCCCCATTGCTGGAAGCTGGCAGGATTTAGCACCTACCTGTAAAATTACACACACAAGGGCTTTTGCTCAGATCTGTGGCAGGTGCTGAAAGTCATAAAACAATTTCGTACCTCCATGCTTCCAGAATAATAATTAGTTCACCCCAAAGACAATGCAGAAAGCTTCCTAGTACAAACTTTGTGTCTCTGGTTGCATTGAAACCTGTGAGATAGCATCTTTATATGGCCTAGCCAGTAAAGTGATTTAATTTCAGATATATTTTAAAGTTTGCTGGACTGAGGTTAACCTCCTGTCTACCACATATACATTTAAGCAGTTACAATAGTGCATGTACATTTCTTTTCTTTCCAGTAGGGCACACTGTGGATACATTTCAAGCACAAGCACTTTACAAATACCTTTTCAACGCAAATATCTGTACAAATCAGTTTAATATACACATGACATACAGTTCCAATACATTTGTAACACAAGCATCTTGTACAAATCAGTTTGATATTCACAAATTCCATATAATTTTTTTACAAAATTCCAGCTAGCTGTGCTGGCAGTACCTCCTATCATCACACCTCTCCCCCCTTTGAAGACTCAAGCTAGTTTTTTCAAGTGCCCATTGAAAAATATTGCTTGAGAGGAATAAGCCTATCTGGGAATACATTACCCTATACTTTGTGTGATGTCCGTGCCCTGGCCCAGCAATCAAGGAGCCTCAGTCCTCACCACTAACACCATGAGGGTCGTCCACATAGGGGAGGATAACAAGTACACACATAGTAAAGTACAATTTCCCTTAAGAGCACACAGAGATCACAGTCAGTCTGGGGCTGGTTTCTCCCTTTCTCTCCAGATCCCCAAATAAGACTCCCCACTGGCACAGCTATAGAGTGGTGTCCTTAGCCAAGGTCCCAAGCCAAGTCCTCCTAGCACTCTCTCTGTCCAACCAGTGCCTCGTGTCCCTGCCCAAGTAGCTGATACACACATAAAAACATTGTGTGGTTGCATATAAATCATATGTCAGACACTCCTGGGGAAGGCTGGCACAGGTTCACTAGCTGTGCCCCTTCTGTTCAGGCTATAAGGTAGTAATCACTACCACCTAGACCCTTACTTATCAGCTACTAAAAAGGCCCTTACTAAAGGGTGTCCAATTATTACTGTGCAATATTATTATCCAAACAGTAAGTGTAACTGAACAGCTGGGCTTATTAGAGTGGCTTAGTACAGTATCACAATATACGTGCAATGTACTATAGAGCTTAAATTATCTGTACACAAGACAGCCACAGTTGAAAGGATTAAAATATTTAATAATAAAAACACAAGGCAATACTTCTTACTATGCAGTGCAAGTCAAGAGTTTTGAGATCACATGAAAATGCTTAAATTAATACAGTAGAATAGTTCTGACATCAATATAGAAAACAACTAGTCTAATCTTCCTATTTCCTAGCTATATCTAAGAACAATCACAGTTCTAAAATAAACTTACTAGGCTGGCAACCGTCACATTTCTTCACACCCTGTCTTGACATCCCAGCTGCATTGGCATTGCTGACCCCACTACAGTGTTGCACTGTCATATTATATGCCTGCAACCCTTGGCTCCACCACAACTTGAGCTTTTTCTGGCTGCCTTGCTGTAGTCATAGATCCCTTTCAGACTCCTCCTGCCTTCTACTCCAAATATTTAGCACCAGGGCATCCCTATCATGGTAAGGTTTTATGGTGTTAACATGGCACAATTTGTGCCCCTGCCTCCTGCTTAGCAGTTCTACCTTGTAGTTAACACAACGTACCTTCCTTAACACTTTGAAGGTTCCCTCCCAAGCTGCCTGAAGCTTTTCATGTCTAACAGGAATAAGAACCATAAGCTGGTGCCCCACAGCATACTCTCTGGCTCATGTGATATCAGGCCTTTTTCTGCTGTTGAACTTCTGCCAGGTTCTCCTGGTCCAAGCCCAAGTGTAACATGAGCCTTGTCCTGAGGTTTAGGACATATGCCACAACAGACTCCTTGTGGGATTCACAATCACCCTCCCACTCATCGCGAATCAGATCTAGAGGTCCCCTCACCTTATACCCATACAGCAACTCAAAGGGTGAAAAACCTGTGGATTCCTGGGTTACCTCTTTATATGCAAAAAGCAGATGTGGCAAATACTTGCCTCACTCTCTCTTGAACTGGACTGGAAATGCCTGTAGCATGGTCCTTATTGCAGAGTTTAACCTCTCCACAATACCATTAGTCTGGGGATGGTAGGGAGTGGTCTTTAGGTACTTCACCCCACAGTGCTTCCACAGACAAGCCAGTAGGTCTGACATGCTTGGCACCTCTGTCAGTCAGTATGTCTCTTGAGAAATCTACTCTGCTGAAAATCTCTAATAAAGCATTTGTGAACTTTTCTGCCTCCATGGATATACTTCCTTGTGAAACTTGGGGTACTCAGCTGCCCCACAATATCCATAGCTACCTTCTGAAATGACTCATCGATCAGAAGCAAAGGCACCAAAGAAGCTTTGACCGTGTCTCCTGCCTTGCCTACTTTTTGGCACTACTCAGAGGTCCTGCAGTACCCTGTTACATCCTTTGCAATCTCAAGCCAATAAAAGTACTGCATAATACTTCCCTTGGTACACGTTATGCCCATATGACCTGCAAAGGGAATGTCATGGGCTATGGCTAAAACTGCCAGAAGGTAGGCTCTGGGCAATACCAACTGCTGTATTCTCTCACCCACTATCCCTCCCTCAGGGGTCCATATTCTATACAGTAACCCTTTGCTCCAATATACGGAATCCCCTTTTCTTTGAGAATCAGGTGCTTTCCTAGTTACCTCCCTCAAGCCATGTAATGGAGGGTCTGAGAGCTGAGCCTGCCTCAACTCTCTCTTGGTACCCCTTCCCAGCTCTCTTTCCACTATAAGTCTGGTATCCTCTGACAGCAATGCCTCACTGTCAGCCTGGGGACTACTACTGACCTCTGCCCTTGCAATCACTCTGTCCAAGGGAACATCAGTACTCACCAGCAGCTGTGGCTCACCTACAGTCTCACTGCTACAGGGTGGTTCCCTCCCTGAAATAGCCACTTCACCAGTCCTGGCTTCAAGTGTTCAGTCTGTCTGGGTTTCCCCTCCAAGCTACCAGACCCACATGCCTGTCTTCAAGCCTGAGTGCATGTAACTGCATGCACACACGGTACTACATTATCAAAATCATCCCCTATCAGGACATCTGCAGGGATATCCTCAAACACACCTACTTGTTTGCTTCCTTTTCTACCCTCCCAGTCAAGGTGAACTCGAGCCAGAGGTATTTGGAATGGGGTCTCTCCTAAAGCTCTGACTGAAGTAGACTGCCCAAGCAAGCATTGCTCCTTTTTAACCACTGCAGGATTCACAATGGTTAGGTCAGAGGCTGTCTCTCTCTTAGGAGTGGCCTGTTTCCCATCTACTAAGATAAGATATAACCTGTTGTCGTAGTTTGGTACCCTTGTTGTCTCCAGACAACTTACCACTGGTATTCTGTTATTCCCACTTGCTGACTCCCCTACCTTTTGTTCCCTACCTTACCGCCATGGACATCTATATGATACATGGCCCCACTGATTACATTTAAGACATTTAACCCATGATCCTGGCCTTGCACCTTATCTAGTGGCTTCCCCTGTTGCTGGTAAACTCTGCTAGGGTGGCTTAGGCTGCCCACCATGGGTTCCCTATATCTATGTGCAGCACTGGGTATTCCTTTCCTGTGTAGTGATGCCATGATTGCTAAGTAGAGATCCCCTTTTTCCCCAGCTCATCTGCAGTGTTGCATTCCCTATCTGCCAACCAGATTCTCATGTCCTCAGGCAAAGTGCTAAGGGTTTGTTCCCTTACCAAAAGGGCTGCCAGCCCTTGAAAAGTGGTGACCTGACACCCACTCACCCACCTATGAAAATATGTGCTTAGTTCAGCAATAAAATCACACACACTTTCATCTGCCTTGCGTCTATGCTTACAAAACTTTTTTTCTATAAGCTACAGGTGTTAACTTAAAACACTCTAATAAACATTTCTTAACTTTGTTATAGTCTAAACAATCAATATTAGACAATTTAGAAACAACAGCTACAGCTTTACCATGCAGTAAGGGAGTCAGGAACTGTACCCAGTGCCCTTGGTCAACATTATACTGTTTGCATACTCTTTCAAATATATGAATTAAACAATAAAAAAATATCATCCTCTGTATATTGTGGAAGAAATTTACTGACCTTTATTGCTTCTGGGGTTCAGTTATTCTCTTCCCTATTACCTCCATGACCCTGGTGAAGAGTTAGCATCTCCCTCTCATGTTGCCTCTGCCTCTCATTTTCTTCATCCTCAAAACACTGCAGTATCTCTGCTGATTCTGATTCCAAAAATCTGGACTCCAGTTCAAGTCTCTTTAACTCTGGATGTATTTTTAAGTCATCTGAGGAAAAGTTTAACTGAACTGTACATCCCAAATGCCAGTCTGGTTGTCTTCCTGGATGCTGGCCTGTGATGCAGCTGTGACTAAGGCTGCAGTCATTACCCTTTTAGTCAGGTTGGCATGCCCCAGTCCTTTGGCTTGACACATCTCAGCCATCTGGCTCCTTGTCAGCTTTCCATAATCCTCTGCTGACATCCTTGCCTGCTCTCCCTGACTAACTAAGCTAACAAAAGTAAATAAATAAAACTATCATGATATGAAATGCTGAATGTTCACCATGTGGCTGCTTGAGAGTGCAAACACTTTTTTAGTAACAACTGCTTACAGGCTACAGACGTTCAATATCCGCATCACTGTTCATCAATATGTGATGTGGTAATCCCACCACTGCTACCAATATGTGATGTTCCACCACCTCTGGGCCAGTAAACAAGAAGCCTTAATCCTCACCACTGGCCCCTATGGGGAACGTTCACTGGGAGGATACAGGTACATACACAGTATCTCCAAATGTAGCTTTCTGTGCCAAGCATAATCAAGCACAATTTCCATTACGAGCACATGGGAACACAGTCAGTCCGGAGCTGATTTCTCCCTCTTTCTCCAGATCGCCATTAAGACTCCCCACTGGCACAGTTATAGAGTTGAGATCTCAGCTGATTGTCCAAGCCAAGACCTCCAGCACCCTCTCTGGCCAACAAGTGCTTCATGTCCCTGTCCAAGTAGCTGACACACACATTCTTGGAGGTTTGATTTACACACACACATACCTGGAAAAGGTTGACACAAGTTTACTAGCTATGCTCCTTCTGCCCAGACTATAAGGTAGTTATGACTGCCACCAGACACTCCTGCTAGCTACATTAAGGGTCTTCCAAGGGTACTCAGTATACTGAGTAAAATTAATATGAATACAAATGGTAGTTGAACCAAGAGCAATGCTATTAAGAGTGGCTCATACTGTGTTACCAAATAAACATGCAAGTACTCTCAAAACTTAAATATCACTACAAAGATCATCCACAATGAAACATTTAAATATATTTAATAATAGATAATAAAAGAAGAAAATACTAAGTAAATAATCACAGTGACATGAGAGTTCAAAATCACACGATATATTTAAAATAACAATGAAGGACAGACTTAGACAAATAAAGAAAAACAATATCTAAACTAAGCTTTACTATATTCCTGACTGAATCTAAGAGAATTATACTATTTCCTACTTACTTAATAGAGCAAAACAGATGATGTGGTGAGTGGTCCATCTTTTTGTTAGGCCCAAGACAGAATACAGAATGCTCAGTCTCACTAACAGACTTCTTAAAATATTATCTAAAATATCACTTCTGGGATAGCTTGCAGAATGACATCACTTCTGGTCATCTGGCTTTTAGTTCCCTTGCAAACCCCCATTGCTGGAAGCTGGCAGGATTTAGCACCTACCTGTAAAAATACACACACATGGGCTTTTGCTCAGATCTGTGGCAGGTGCTGGAAGTCATAAAATAATTTCGTACCTCCATGCTTCCAGAGTAATGATTAGTTCACCCCAAAGACAATGCAGAAAGCTTCCTAGTACAGACATATTGTCTCTGGCTGCATCGAAACCTGTGAGATAGCATCTTTATGGCCTAGCCAGTAAAGTGATTTCATTTCAGATATATTTTAAAATTTGCTGGACTGAGGTTAACCTCCTGTCTGCCAGTTTCCTCTGTTAAAGTATATACATTTAAACAATTACAACAGTGCATGTACATTTCTGTTCTCTCCAGTAGAGCACACTGTGGATACATTTAGGTTCACAGGTTCATAGGCTGGTACTAAGCTATTGGCCCTAGGGCCTATACAAGCCTAGCCATAATAATTCCCAGGCTATTTCTTCCCACACTATTTACTTCCCTGAACCCCTCTCTAGCAGGGTGACTGACGTGATCCCCGGGATTAATTTCCTTTCTCCCATCCAATCATCAAGGTTCCTTCTGAAGAGGGCCAAAGAGGCGCTCTGCTTGACATGTATGAGCAGTCTATTCCAGAGTCTGGGGAGTCTCTGGGTCAGGAACCTATCCCTCCACCATGTTTTGTTTATTGTGATGACAAGGTTTAGATCCCTGGAGCATGTGGCTCTGAGATATTGGGATTTCTTTAAGTGTAGCATGTCCATCAGCTCTGGGTTTGACATGGCCTTGTATGTTAAGAAGAGATCGCCTTGGAGTAGACGATATGCGACAGAGTATAGCTGGAGTTTTTTAAGGCGGTCAGCATAGGGCATCTGCTTTAGGCCTGTGATTCTTTTAGTGCGGTATTTCTGCAGCCTTTCCAGTTGTTGCAGATGTCTTGAGAAGTACATACCAAATGGGGCATTGTATTCTATAATGGGTCTAATGAGGGATGAGTACAGTGGGACAATGACCTCCTTTTTTCTGGATGAAAAGCCCTTAGTGATGAGGTGTGCCACATGGAAGGATTTCCTGACTGTTGTGGCAATGTGGTTATTTAAGGTGAGACCACTGTCAACCTGTGTCCCTAAGTCTCTTATCACACTTTCGGTGTTTAGTGTACTGCCACCTATGTGGTAATTCACGGGTACATGTTTTTTCCCAAAGGGGATAACTTTTAGTTATGTACTTACCATAACTTTAGATGTATGGGATCCATCTCGCCTACATTCTCTACAGATGGGTTCGGAGCCGACCCTCGGCTCCGACTCGGCCGCTATACAATAGAACGCAGTCTCTTATTGGCTGAGTTACCTCATATCCCAGGATGCACCACTACTGCTTCCCCAGATCTTGTTTGTCCGCACACATGCACACACACACATAGACTGTTGTTATAACATTGCCAGGTGTTTCAAGAGAGGAAACAGTTGACTTCGGATCGTCCTGTCTCTTCTGGCCTACAAGGCAGGGGGAAGGAGGGTGGGTTATTAGGAATGTAGGCGAGATGGATCCCATACATCTAAAGTTATGGTAAGTACATAACTAAAAGCTGTAATGTGATCCTATCTCGCCTACATTCTCTACAGATGGGACAGTGTCCCTAGCACCTAATTCCTGGGTGGCTCACTGGAAAACGGTCCGGAGAACCGTGGAACCGAAGGAAGCTCTACCCCTGGATGCCACATCCAATTTGTAATGAGAAATAAAGGTGTGTAGAGAAGACCACGTAGCAGCCACACAGATGTCATTAACAGAGAGCTTGGAATGAAAGGCTGCCGAGGTGGCCATAGCCCTGGTAGAATGAGCTTTCACTGGAACTGTAAGCTCTTTATTTGAAATGCGATAAATATGACTGATACAGTCTCTGATCCATTTGGCAATAGTGACTTTAGTGACGGCTTTGCCCAATTTACTGTCCGAAAAGGACACAAACAGTTGATCTGTTTTTCGTGCTTGGTGTGTCCTATCCAAATAGAAACGTAATTGTCTGTGTACATCTAAGCTGTGAAAGGTATACTCAGCTCTGTTTGAATACTTAGGGAAAAAAAACGGTAACTCCAGTGACTGTTACAAACAAAAGTTAGAACAAACCTTTGGTATAAAGGATGGGTTTGGTCTAGGAGATACTCTATCCTTGTGAAATACCAGGTATGGTGGTGTGACACATAAGGCTTGAAGTTCTGAAACTCGCCTAGCTGATGTGATAGCAACTAGAAGGGCAGTCTTCCAAGAAAGAAATTTTAGGTCACAGGTTGCTGCCGGCTCAAAGGGAGGTGCGGTTAATGCACCTAACACTACGTTAAGGTCCCACGGTGGGGCGGGATGAGATATAGGGGGCCGTAGAAGCCAAGCTCCTTTAAAAAAGGCTTTACACAACTTATTGCTCATTAAAGGTGGTTCTACGCTCTCGTGAAAATTGGAAATAGCCGCCAATTGAACTTTGATGGTGGACACCGAACAACCCTGGTTGAACAGGGAAGTTAAAAACTTCAGAACCTCTGACACCGAGGCTGTCATAGGGTCTAATCCTCGGAGTTGGGCCCAAATAGCAAACCTCTTCCATTTACTGCTATACATCTTTTTAGTAGAAGTCTTGTGGGCCGAGGACAAAATATGCATGACATCAGGGTCAAAAGAATGGCTCCTGACTATTGTCAGAAGAGGAGTAGCCAAGCTGCTAGCCTCAATGAATGAAGGGACTGATGGAGCAGTCCTGACTGATGCGTCAAGAGGTCCGGAACTTGGTCCAGGAACCAGGGACCCTCCAATGCATATTTGTGAAGAAAGGGGAACCAGACTTGTCGAGGCCAGTATGGGGCGATTAGAATCATTTTGCTTTCCAAGCGAATCGCCTTTTGAATCACCTTGGGGAGAAGAGGAACTGGTGGAAAGGCGTATAGCAGACCAGGGGGCCAAGCTTGGACCAGAGCATCCTTGGGAATCTCCCCCGGAACTGGGGTGAGAGAGAAGAACTGCTGGCATTTTGCGTTGAGGGGAGTTGCGAAAAGATCGCAACATGGAGCTCCCCATCTCTTGAAAATCTGTGTCACCACTCTGTCATTCAAGGACCATTCGTGAGGGGAGAGAATAGTCCTGCTCAGTCTGTCGGCTATTGCATTGGATCTCCCCGGAATGTGTGTTGCCACTAGAAAACGTTTGGTAGCAATCGCCCAATCCCATACCTTCATGGCCTCTCTGCAAAGGGGGTAAGACCTGGTCCCTCCTTGCTTGTTCAAGTACCAGACAACCGACATGTTGTCGGACTGAATGGCAATCGTACCCTGGGGGAGGTGATCGTGCAGTGCTTGCAATGTTAAAAGCACCGCCCTCATTTACAGGATATTGATGTGGAGAAGACTCTCGTCGGGGTGCCACGTGCCTTGGACCGACCTGTCCAGATAATGTCCCCCCCACCCTGTCTGGGAGGCGTCTGTAGTCAACGTGGCCGAGGGGGATGGGGGAACGGGTCGCCCTGATCCAGGTTGGAGGAAAGAAGCCACCAACGAAGATCCTGTTTGCACGTCTCTGTGATCAATATGTGGTGACTGAGGGGAAGGTCTTGATAAGACCACTGAACTGACAGGAGCCACTGGAGTATCCTCATATGCAACTTTGCCAAGGGGACGAGAAGAATGGTGGCTGACATGGAACCCAACAGCTGCAGGACCATTCTCGCTGGAGCGCGACGTCTGAGGAGTAACACCCGAACCTGAGACTGCAGTGTTGCTATCCTTTCCGCAGGAAGATAGACCCGCATCTGCCTTGAGTCTATTTCTGCACCAATAAACAGAATACGCTGTGATGGCAGCAATACGGATTTTGTCCAATTGAAGGTGATTCCTAAGGAGTTGCCTAAGAGTTTTTAAGAGTAGATGCCTGGAGGTGGCAGTTAGGAGCCAGTCGTCTAGGTATGGAAACACCTGGAATCCTAGACTTCTCAGGTGAGCAGTCACCACCGCCAAACATTTGGTGAACACCCTGGGGGCTGTGGTGAGACCAAAGGGCAGTGCACGGAACTGGAAATGACTGTCTCCTAGGCTGAAGCGCAAGTGTCTCCTCGATGCCTGATCTATCAAAATGTGATAATAGGCATCTTTGAGATCTATGGAGCACATCCAAACACCTTTCTCCAAAAGCGGGAGAATGGATTGCAAGGTGACCATCCGGAATTTGGACTTTTTCACTGATCGGTTTAATTTGCTGAGATCCAAAATGGGCCTCAAGTCCCCGGTCTTTTTTGGTACCAAAAAGAATCTTGAGTAAGTCCCTGATCCGGCCTGATCTGCGGGGACAGGTTGGATGACTCCTTTTTGAAGCAGCTTTGATATTTCGCTGGCTGCCAGATCCCGTTGACTGGGTGGCGGGTCCGGGATTCTTTGGGACGGTGGGGGGGGGGGTTGAGAGAGGGGAATGGTGTAACCTCCGGCGATGATTCGGAGCACCCATTGGTCCTGAGTGATATTTTCCCAGGCCTTTAGGTGTCTCGAAAAACGACCCCCGACTGGCTCCGGAGCTGCACAGTCGGGCACTCCTTCAGGGATGATGGAAGGAGGAGGAGCCACGAAAGGACTCGTGGTCTCCAGTGTTGCGGGGGCCTCTGCTGCCTCTGGGACGGCGTCTCCCTGAAAAATTTCCACCTCCTCTGCCTCTAGAAGGGGAAATCGCTCTGCTGCGACGAGTAAGGCTTTTGAGACTTACGGAACCACATTTTCCCTCCTCTTCGAGCCTTGGGATAAGGTCTGAAGGGAGTGGAAAACCGGGCCCCTACGGCAGTTAAAGTCTTACCCTCCTGTTCGCAGCGAGTCAAAGTGTCCTTTACCTTGGGTCCAAACAGAGAGGACCCATCAAAGGGGGCGTCAGCAAAGGAAGACTTAAAGGCCTCCGCAAAGTGACACAGGCGTAGCCAGGCTTGTCTCCGTAGAGCAACACCTGTGCCCGCCGCTCTGCTCGCCCCCTTGGCTGCATACGAAATGAGCCTCATGGACGAGTTGGATAACGAGGACAGGGTAGCCAACTGGGAGCTAACCGTCTGGGCTAACTGCTCAGGTAAGTTACCGGAGAGGGTATCCGAAAGCTCCTTGACCAGATCCCTCTGCAGTCTCGTGAAATGCGTCAAGTAGTTCAGAGACCTTAATGCAAAGGTTGCTGAAGTAAGGGTGCGCTTCCCGTACCGATCCATGCTCGAAGACTCCTTATTAGGAGGCTGGACGGACGTTGAAGCCTCTGCCACATCTTGCTGGGTGGCAGATGCCACCACCAAGGCAACTACAGCCACACCTTTGGAAAGAAAGTCCTTATCAGGGGGTGCCGAAAGGAATTTATTGGGGCGAGCTGGCACCGGTTCAACAGAGTCCGGGTGTTCCCACGCCCTTCGAGAGATCAAATCCAGAAGCTCATCGAAGGGTGGAGACACCCAGGAGGCGGAGGGCTGAGCCCCGAAGGCCTTGAGGAACACTGACTCCTCAGCAGAAGGGGGTTTGGACTGCCAGTCGCCTCATTGCTTAAGGATCTCCAAGATGTCCACAAAGGATACATCATCCGAGGATGACTTGGGGGACCCTTCCGCATCATCGAGGTCGGTGTCCGAGGTGAGAGACTCATCAGGGAAGTCGACGTGCTTCCTCTTGCACTGTCTCTTCCTGGGAGGTTCCTCCGAAGACGCTTCGGAGGGACCTCCAGGAAGAAGGGAACCCCCCGATGGGGGTAGCCTCAGGCCCCAGGGCTCCGCTGTCGTGAGACAGGGGGATTACAAAGGAGCCAGTCTCCGTGCCAAGGGAAGGTGGTGGTGAAATGGTAGAAGTGGCAAGAGAGGATTTGGCCAAGGCACTCCTCATGGCCTTGAAGGCGGGACCCCCAGAGTCCTGGGATGGTTCAACCCCCAAGGCCAAAACAGCAGTCGGAAATCCCGCCGCCGACGCACTGAGAGGGAGGCTCGGAACCGAAAGGATCAGTCCCCAAGCATCCCCCCCGGGGCCGACAGAGGAGGTCCGCGTACCGAACCCCGACCCGAAGGGCAGGGTTGAAGTTAGGGTCGGAACCGACCCGACAACCTCCACCAACACCGACTCCAAGGGCGCCGAAGCTGTTGGAGGAGGAACCGAGATAGCAGGGTGGGAAACCGGCTCCGGAGCCGACTGGGCTGGAGCCGACACCAACTTTTGAAAGACCGGAGACTGAAAAAGCCTTTGAAGCACCCTGTCTACATCCGAATCAGACATCATCAACAACCGAGAAGAGACCGACCGGGCCCGAGTCGACTTCTCCGCCGGCTTCAAAAGACTGGGGGACCGGCTCCGTATGGTTTCGAGAAGTATCGGCGCCAAGGGAGATTCCACTACCACTGCAATTTCCCTCGGAGCCGATGGGGACTTCGGCACCGAAGGGGTCTGAGCAGGCAACCCTCATCGGCTCCGAAGGCAGTGGAGCCGATGGAGATGACTCGCCTCTCGACTCCGAAGCCAGAGGAGTCGAGGCTGGAGACATCGAGGCAGACCGTTCCGCCCTCAGCTCCGAAGTCCATGGAGCCGACGGAGAAGCCTGCCTTGACTGTTTTGCTGCCGGCTCCGACGGGCTGGTCGGAGCCGAAGATTTTTTCTTCCTCGACAGGGAAGAAGAAGAAGATAGGGCTTCCTCAAAGGAAGGGGTAATAAGTCCTTTCAAAATCAACTTATTTTTCCTCTCTTGGAGCACTCGAGAGGAAAAAGCATGGCAAACGCTACAGGATTCCTGGAGGTGCTTCGGCCCCAAACAGTAAACACATAAAGAATGATCGTCCGTAATGGACATTTTATAATTGCATTTAGAACATTTTTTGAACCCTGATGGCCTATGTTCCTTCGACATTGCTTCAACACCAAACCTCAAAGACTTCAAAAAGAAAAACTAAAACACGTAGTCTAGGGCAAGGTCCCTCTAAGTTAAACGGGATCACTTAGCACCAAAAATAATACAGTTCTACCACAAAATTTTCAATTACACAGTCACACAATAAGTAGCTGTTAATCAGCTCTGACTAAAACGCGTAGGCTAGGGCAAGGCCCCTGTAACTTAAACAGGATCACTTACCGCCAAAAATAAAACAATTTTACCACAAAATTTTCTAACTACATAGTCATACAACGATAAGTAGCTGTTAAAACAGCTTTTGGGTCAGTTTTAGCAAAATTTTTGACAGAAAATTATTGACCAAGAGGCACTTAGCTCAGCCAAGTCCGAGACCACGTCTATGCTGGAGGAGCGGCAAACGAGATCTGGGGAAGCAGTAGTGGTGCATCCTGGGACATGAGGTAACTTAGCCAATAAGAGACCGCGTTCTATTGTATAGCGGCCGAGTCGGAGCAGAGGGTCGGCTCCAAACCCATCTGTAAAGAATGTAGGCGAGATAGGATCACATTACATCTATACATTTCTTGGCATTGAGCTTGAGCCCATGGCTCTGGCACCAAACATCTGTTTCTGTAAGGCCCTTTTGTAGAGTATCCACATAATTTGGGGATTCAATAATGGCTCCCAGTTTGCAGTCATCTGCGAACTTTGTTAGCCAGAGTCCCTTACTGTTGGCCTGTACTTCAGAAAAGTAGATGCCAAACAAGAGAAGTCCCAGGACTGAACCCTGAGGTTCTCTACTTGTCACTTGTCTGGAGCTGGATTTGGAGTAAGCTACTTTTACAGTGTGGGTTCTGTCTGTAAGCCAGTTGGCAACCCATCGTGTGACGTAGTGATTAATTCCCAGCTCAGTAAGTTTATCTATGATTCCAGAGTGGGGGATGGTGTCAAAGGCCTTGGCGAGGTCCAGATAGGCTGTGTGGACTGCCTTACCCTCATCCACAGCTCTGGAGACTGATTCGAAAAAGTCAGTCAGGTTCAGGAGGCAAGATCGGCCCTTCATGAACCCAAACTGGGTGAGGTCCAGTGTTTTAAGGTTGCCAATGTCTTTGTTTAAAAGTTCCATGATAATACGTTCCATGGCCTTGCAGATCAGGCTCATCAGACTGATGGGGCCGTAGTTCCTGGGATCCAAGGTGGATCCCCCCTTGTGGAGTGGGATAACTGTAGCTGTGCGCCACTCAGTGGGCATGAAGCCTGAGGTGAGGGTATGATTAAACGTGACACTCAAGTGAGGTGCCAGTTCATTTTGTAGTTCACGTAGTACACAGCCCGAGATGTCATCTGGTCCCATGGATGCTGTATTCTTAGCTTTGGAGAGTACGTTTTTTACCTGTGTGGCCGTTATTACCGGAACTTGGCAATGTTCCAGTATTGAGATGGGCCATTTAGGGGTGGGGGGGGTGAAGGTGGCACTGAATTGATCCGCCAGGATACTGGCAATATCCTTGAGATCAGTATATTTAATGCCATTCTGTTGTAGCTCAGAGCAGATCTGAGCATTGCAATTTAGATTCTTGACACAGTTATAGAATGCCTTGTGGTTGTCTTTGGAATTTTTGGCAGTTTTATTTTCGTAACTAGCTTTGGAGAATTTTATGATGGATCTCAGCTTCTTACTGAGGTTGGTAAGGGAGTTTTTTGCATCCTGGGATTTTCCTCTTTTCTGCAACAGTTTCTTCCTTTTGTTGTAAAGTTTGTTTATGGCAGGGGACCACCAGACTGGCTTCCTTTTTTTAGAGGAGAGCTTCTTGGTTCTATTTGGGATGGCACGATTCATGCATGAGTGAATGTGCTCGTACAGTGCCTTAGTGTAGGACTCAGCAGTCAAACTTTTAGTTCCCGTCTGCATGGGTGTCATGAAGTTTGTAACTTCTGACTTGAGTAGCATGAAGTTGGCTTTGGAGAAGTTTTTATGGAGGTTTCCTTACTGGGGGGGTGGGGGTGGGATTTGGATGCTAAGGGTGATTAGCTTATGGTCTGACCTGACCAACAAGGGGGTGACCATAGGTGTAGAGCATCGATTTCTGATGTTGGTAATGACCAGGTCTAGGATATTGGAGCCTCTGGTGGGACTATGGATTATTTGATCCAGGGCATTGGAATTTATGAATTCCAAAAACCGTTGGGCAAAGGTGTTGGTACACAAGTAGTTTTCCCAGTTAATGGCAGGATAGTTGAAATCACCCAGTATTAGGGTGTTTGGTTGCATATTAATATTTTCCAGTATGTTTAGAAAGGTGTAGTGAGAATCTTGGGGCATGGTGGGGATCTGTAGCAAGCTACAATTTGGATTGCAGTCTTAACTAGTGTTAGTTGCACCTGGAGAATTTCAGACGCATTGTGTTGGGCAACTAACCTGGTGGTGTGAATATCCTTGGTGAATATGGACACTCCTCCACCTTTAGTGTTTCGATCCTGGTTTGGTGACCGAAAAGTGTGGTAAGAGTTGTAGCCTGGTATTGCAGGGGTGCTCTCTGGAGCCTTGAACCAGGTCTCAGTTACTGCACAGATATCGATGTTCTCCATTTTTAAGAGTGCCTCGAGAGAGTGCATTTTGAGGTTTAGACTTCTAGCATTGAGTAGTATTACCTTCAGATTTTGCATGCTTGTACTGGTAACGGTGGTGGTTTTGTCCTTTGAACTTTGCCTAAAAAAGGCACTATAGGGGTGGCAACAGCCTTAGCCAGTAACCTGAATCCCAGGGGCGACAGGTGCAGACCATCTCTGGCAAAGCATCGTGGTCTGTTGATCATGTCGTCCCAGGCAGACAGATACTGAATCCCCTTTGAATGGCACCAGAAGCTTAGCCAATTATTGAAGTCAATCATTTTTACCTTATATTGTGGTATCATTCTGGACGAAGGCAGGATGCTACTCAGGGCTAGGGTCATACCTGCCTGGGCTACATGATCCGAGAGCTCTTCCATGTCTCTTTTCATGTAGTCCAGGGAGGTACATCTCAAGTCATTCACTCCAACATGGACAATGACAGAGTCATATTTGTACTTGTTGTGGAGTGACTTGAGTGCATGAGTTATGTGGCCGATCCTGGCACCCGACAGGCAGCTCATTGTAATTTTCTCCTTGTTTAGCCTGGTGCGTGGGACATCAGTGTGCCTGACTATAGAGTCACCTATGACTAAAGTGTTAGGTATGGTGTCTTCAAACACAAGCACATTACAAATACCTTTTCAATGCAAACATCTTCACAAATCAGTTTGATATACATATGACATACAGTTCTAATACATTTGTAACACAAGCATCTTGTATAACTGAGTTTGGCATTCACAAATTACATATAATTATTTATAAAAGTCCAGCTAGCTGCACTAGGGTCTATATTATATCCTCGAATGCTTAAAAAAGCGAACGCTGATTGATCAAACTTATTTTCGCGAAACTGCAAAATATTGAAGCAGCAGAAACTCAAATTTTTTCCTAGGGGAAAGAATTCGGTTGTCCGTTTCTGTTGCTTCGGTATTTTCAGTGTTATGGTGGAAAGTTACCGGTTGGATTCAGGTAAGTGTGCGATTGTGTGGATGTGAGTGTTAGGGTGATTTAGGTGAGTTAGGTTTAGGGCTCGGGTTAGGTGTGTGTGCGATTCAGTGGACATGAGGGTTAGGGTGGATTTAAGTGAGTTAGGGTTAGGGAGCGAGTGAGGTGAGTGTGCGATAGTGACGGACCTTAGGGTTAGGGTTTGGGTTAAGGTAAGTGGGTAGTTAGTGGTGTGTGCATAGTTTAGTGTAGGGTTAGGTATCAGATTTTAGGTGTATGTGTGTGGATTTCTGTTTGTTTGGTGTGCTTGTGTTGTGTGCATGTGTTTTGAATCAGCGATTTTTTTCCCTGGGAAAAAAATCGCTGATCTGACAGTTCAAGATTGTAAGCTTTCGCTTAAATTAGGTCGATCAATCAGCATTCGCTTTTTTAAGCGTTTGATGATGTAATATAGACCCCTGCACTAGCAGTACCTCCTATCATCACAGTGGTTATACTAAAGGAAGGAAAGAAAGGATCCAATGGATTCAGGGGCATATCAACCATACTAGCATTAAACTGTGACTATAAAGTATTTGTGTCTTAGTGAAAAGACTATCAGGAATATTGGTAAAGATAAAATATAAGGACCAGTGTGGTTCTCTGGGAGGCAGACAGACATTTGACAACATCAATAAGACCATTATGATTCAAAAGTTAGAAGAAATCAGTGGAGATAGTCTTTTCTTGATATGACTAGATGCAGAAAAGACATTTGGGTGAGGTAGATGGAGATTCTTGTTTTGGGTATTGCACAAAACTAGAACTAGAATACCAAAGAGGTGGATAGAATTATTACAAAAAATATACACCCCAGCTCAGGCAAGTATCAAAGTGTCAGGAGGTCTATCATAAAGCTTTATCTTTCTGCTTCAAAGAGGTACATGACAGGGCTGCCCATTATCCTCCCGCCTATTCACATTATATGTAGAGCCTCTGACAGCTAAGATAAGATTATCTCTGCGGAGGGGTTTTGACTGGTACGGGAGATAAGAGAAAATACGCATTCACCATTGTCATACTATACATAGCAAACCCAGAAAGAGATTTATATTTTTGGTTTGATATTCTGGGTGAATACATAAGATAGTAGGATATAAAGTAAACCATGAGAAAACAAAAGCGATTGCTTTGAACTATGTAACAATTTATAATTTTTTTCAGAAATATCCATCCTTGTGGAGCCATGAAAAAATGAGATACCTAGTGTGCTGTTGAACAATAAGGTAGAAGAAGCAACAAGTGATGCATGGGCAGAGTTGGAGAGAAAGGTAAAACTCTATATCACTTAATGGGATATGTTGTACCTAGATGAGAATAGTAAGGTCCAGGCTATAAAAAATGTTTGTAGTGCCAATGGTAATATACATTGGACAATCATACTTTGTACGCCAGGAGGGTGTATTATAGAGAAGGTTAAAATAAGCAGATAATATCTTTCTTTAGAATGGTAAACAACCAACTAAAGTGGAATAAATTAGTGCACACAACAGAGCAGGTTGCAATGGATCTTCTGGATTTTAAATCATATTACAGAACGACCCAAATTAGACTTTGTGTCTTATTCAGTTGAGAAACTATGACCCAAAATGGGAAAACATGATTAGGGAATAAGCAGTGAGGTTAGAAGGGAGGGAAGTCTTATGGTTTTGGTCACAAGTTAGTAAACAGAAACATGATAGATGAGTGAAACTGTTTGTGGAAAACGTTATGACTTCATCCTAAATATTCAGAGCAAATTATAGTAGATAAACAGATAATGCTACGACACCAAGCTAGGGTAAAGTTTAATATACCAGAAAGGTATTGGCTAGCATATAGGAGACATATGTTGCAAGCTAGGAGTCTAGAGAGACATTATAAACAACACAGACACTCTCCAGGGTGAATCAGCCTGCTCACAGAGGTAAGATCAAAGAAGGCACATTAAAAAAAAATAATAATAATAATACTATCCAGAGCATATAAATCTTTGACAGATGACCATAAAGGTGCAACAACAAAGATGGAACAGAACTCTAGAGAGGAATTATACTGTGTTACAGTGGGCTAAAATTTGTCTGACTCATAAACAGACCTCCAAAGGGAGGAAAGTTGGAATATTTGCCTGGAAATGTTTTCATAAATAATTTTATACACCACACAGAATACATAAATGTTTGGTCATATAGAAGAGGAGATTTGGAGATGCAGAAGAGAAGAGGTGCTTGGAACTTGGGAACATATTTTTGAAGCTGTAAGGGTTTGGAAACATTTAAAAAAGGACTTACAGGAGATATTAGTGGAATTAATGGGCAGAAATAATGTATTAACCAGAGAATTAATGACGTTATCATGGGACCCTGAAATTCTAAGCCTTGATAAAGAGCAACTTCTTATTTCACTACTCATGCTGGTGGCAAAGAAAAATATTACTCACAAAGGAAAACTCAGGCAAACCCAACAAGAAGTGATGTTATGGAATTAATGGAGTAAATTAAAACTAAGGAGATGTGGAGAAGAAAGCAGGGGATTGCTAAAAAGGTTAAGGTAAAATGGCAATTACTGGAGAAGATCAGAGATGGCATGAGGTAAATACACTGGAGGAAAGGAAGCATGAATAGTTCAGAAATCAGGCAGAAACCCACCCGATTTGTATTTATTTATTTATTTTATTTTTTTACAAAGAAGTGGAGTACACAGTGAAGCATGTAGCCATGGAGGGAACTAATATTTTAAGTAGTTTCACTATTTGAGGTGTCAGATAATAACTTCATAAATGGAATTGTTACTCCTGGTTCTGGGTTGTTTTCAGATGTGTAATACTAAAAAGGTTTAAGTGACCAGACAGCCACTACAAATATTCCTAAGTGTGTATCATGCATGATGAATGCACACAATTAATTGAAAGGTTGCTGAAACTCTGAAATAAACCAATCCTGAACACTAAAAATGAAACAGTGTAAACACTGGGTTGTTGCTGAATAATACATGAGGCACAGTACTGTTTTAACATATTGTAACAGTGACTAATGTCCTGTATGGAAGAGCACCATGCATAAGGATTGCTCAATCTGTAAATTAAGAAATGGATTATTTGGAATAAACACTGCATTTTCAAACAAAAAAGAAGAGGATCCAGTATTGTGGTAAGTACATAACTTCATTATCCATATCCTATTTCAACCATCTGTCTATTATTATTATTTTGGACACAAGCCCAAGCTACATGATATCTCAGGTGAAATCATGACAGTATACCCTTCAGAAGTGAAGCTCCAAAGGATGGTATAGATGTGGAAATGACGTCCACCTTTTAGTACAATGAGAAGGCATGTAAGGTTAACTAGACTGTTGCTATGCATATGTCATCTATGGAAGAATTCCAGAATAAGGCGGTGGAGGCTACCATAGATTTTGTGGAATGGGCTTTTGGCTTGGTAGGCAGTATGTTCTTGTTGTTAGAAGAAGTAAATGTAGTGCAATCAGACATGGACAGAATTGGTTAAGAAACATTTGTGCTCAATCTGTTAGGGGCAAAGAAACCTAAGAATTTAACATTACTTCTAAAAACCTTAATTTTATGAAGGTAAAATCTGAGATGTCTGCGGACATCTGAACTATGCAATAAATATTCACTTTGTGGGAATGATTTGGAAAGAATACTGGAAGCAGTATGACTTGATCAACGTTTAATTCTAATGTCACCTTAGGAATTAAGGATGGGTTGGTTCCCAGAGCAACTTTATCCTTATCAAATTTTAGTTATGTGGAAACAAATGACAGGGCATGGAGTTCTGAAATGTATCTGTCAGATGACTGCAACCATAAACAGAGTTTTCCGTGACTGAAATTTGAGGTCTGCAGAAGAAGTTTGATCAAATGGAGGTTTAATCAGGGTTTACAGGACCAGTCTGAGGTCTCATGGAGAAGCAGGGTCCTTAATTAGTGAACAGAGAAAAAATACTCCTCTAAGGAAAGCCTTCCACAATTTATGAGATGTCAGGGTAGTGTTTTGGTATCCAGGATGGAAATTCAAAATGGAAGCTAACTGTAAATTGATGATAAAGGAACTGAAATCTGTTTTTACACTGTGGAAAATAATTAACGTATATCTGCAACAGAAGTCAAATAAGGGTCCAAACCAAGATTGCTGCCCAATTAGTAAAATGCTTCCATTTGCTCCAGTAGATTTTTTGAGTAGATTGTGTCTGTGAAGTGGAAAACATGTACATTCTTTAATATGGAAGGATGTTTTGTCACTAAGGGAACTGGAGAAACCATACAGTTTACTTGAGGGTGAGACAGTCTGAAAGAGGCTGTCTAGATGGGTGAAACAGAAGAGCCAGTTGTGGATCTAGAAGCTATGGGGAAATCGTCAAATGAGGCCTGAGCAAAGGAAACCAGATCTGCCTGGGCCAGTATGGAGCAATGAGAATTATGTCTGTTTTGCAGGCTGAAGCAGAAATTTTGATATTGGGAAGGAAGAGGAAAAGCACAAAGAAGACGGGGGGGGGGGCACTGGCATACTAGACCATCACTTGTTGACTGCTCCTCTAGAGGAATTATAGTGAAGTTACTTCTGCATTTCATGTTGGAGGGAGACGCAAATAAATCACAGCAAGACTGACCCTATTGACTGAAAATATCTTAAGCTACTAATGGACTGAGGGAACACTCATAAGGCAATAGGATCAACTTGCTGAGCCTGTTAACTACCTAGTTCACTTTCCCCAGTAAGTTCATTGCCACCTTGAAGTGACCTGAATATAATGCCAACTGCCATACTCTAATGGCCTCTCTGCAGAGACAGTAAGACATGCTTCTTCCCTGCTCCCTGCTTGTTGATGTATCAGACAGCAGTAAGTTGTCCGACTATATGCCTATCATCTCCTGGAGGTAAGATGTTCTCAGATTACTGCAATGACAGAGGAGCAGCTTTTATCTCCAAGATATTAATGTAAAGATTGGCTTATGGTTGTTTCCAAGTTCCTTGGACCATCCTCCCTTTGAAAGTTCCCCCCAGCCCAATGAGAAGGCATCGGTGGTCAATGCTGCTGATGGAGGAGGTGTTGCTAATGATCATACTATATAAAATACTGGGGGTATTAACAACTAATATAAGTTATTCCTGCAGGTCTGAGTTAAATGTATTGTGTTTGAAGGGACTGAAGGGGGATCTGTTCATTGGGATCACTACGAGGATAGAATCCAATGAAGCATCCTCATGTGAAACCTGGAGTACTTACTTGACTTTGGAAATGGAGGTTGCCATGAAACCCAGAGCTCTGAGAGCCAATGATGCCAGAGAGAAATGAAGTAGATATAGAGTCTGAACTGTAGAGCTGAGCGACCTTTGTCTTTTTTGTGGTGAGAGATACTTGACATGTGGCTGTGCCCAGACAGCATTTAATAAATGTGATCTGTTGAGAGGGCTTTATTTGTGATTTTTGGTAGTTTATGTAGCTGTCTAAAGAGAGAATTTTCCACAATTCCACAGTAGTGTCAGATACCTGCCATGTTGTAAAAAGAAGTCTCTGGTTGACATTAATGATTCTTTAGTTGTTGCACTGAGGAACCACTCATTTAGGTATGGGGAAAATGTGAATCCCTTTAAGTCACGTATTGGCTGCATCTTCCACTAGTGAAAACCCAGGGCCTGTGGGAAGACTGAAGGGCAACACCATGAACTGGTAATAGTTGGCTCCTAGTCAAAAGTGCAAAACCTTCTGGACTCCTTTGAGAGCTATAGAGCACATCCAGTCATTAGACTTGAGGCAGGGCAATATCATTGACTCCATGACAATTCTGAAAGGGGGTCTTCCCTAAGTAAGGGTTTAGGTCACTGAAATCCAAAATTGGCCTAAGGTCCTTGTTCTTTTTTGGAACCAAAAAGAATTTTGAATAAATTCCTGACCATCTCTGTTCTGGTGGGACCACCTGATGGGCTCTTGTTTGAAGGAGGATGGAAACCTCTTGCTGTGCCACAAGCAGCTGTTGGGGTGGTATGCTTGATAACAGCAGCCTTTGTTGTTGTTGCTTTTGGGAAAAATGGTATGATATATAGTACCTGGATATGATTTTTTCACATCCAAATATCCTGAACAATGACCATCCAAGCGGGTAGATGAGGGAGGTAGATGTCACCTGACTGCTTCTAGAGATGGACAGATGAACAAGTATTCAGGGATGGTAGTTCTGTTTCCTGAAATAGGAGCCCCTGTATGCCTGACTCTATGGATCCCTTCAATCACAGGACTGGCATCCATTAAAAGGGCCTTCTCTGGCATGGCAACCCCTGTCCAAGGAGGAATCAAAGGTCTGACTCTGGGATTTACTAAACTAAAGGGATTTGGAACCCTTCTGATTTCTGATGAATCTAATCTACCCCCCAAAGCAGACAACATCTTCCTTTATTGTTTGCAACTCTTTACTTTTTCTTTCACTGCTGTACAAAAGAGTGCAGATCCACCAAAGGGATCAAAATCACAGTGATGGAGCTACGCATGCTCCTTGACGGTTATGTATGTGCCTGACACCTTTGCTGCTCCATCATCTGCATTATGATATAGACACATGGAGATTGTTGGTTATGTTAAACATAGTATTCACCAGTCTGTAGCTGTTTGGTACACTCTGGAGTGACTGGCTGTCTCAAAGTACCCTTAGTTTGTTGAGCTATATTCCTTTGGAAGCGACTCATTTGAGTTAGGTAGTTTAACACTCTTAGTGCATATATTCCAGATGCTTAAGTGGGCTCAACCATCCTGTCAATATCTCTAGACTACTTGTTTAGAGGATGGAATGCTGTAGACTCATCCATGAGTTCCTTTTTAGTGGCTTCTTCAGCAATCATTGAATCTACCAGGGGACCCTTTGACCAATGCTTGCTGTCTTTAGGAGGATATAGATGCACATCCAGTTTGTGGGGAATCGTTTCAGTAGTGTCAGGTTCCTGCTATGCCCTTCTGGCAACCAAATCTATAAGATGGTCTGCAAGACGGACCACCAAAGAGGTGCAGTGTGCAGAGCCATATCGTTCAAACAGCAATTACTCTTCCTGACAGGATGGTTCTGATGTACAAGATCCAATCTGTTTATCAATTATAAGACTTGACTAAAAGTGATGTCTTTATTAAGGGATTGTAGGTAGCCCTCTTTCTCATCCTTGTCAATGTCTGATGTGAGAGACTCAAAAAGGGAGTTTGGTCATTTGCTATATCCTAGGCAGGATACAACTCACATAGCCAAAAGGCTACTGCAGCAATTAGAATGATGAACATCTCTTTCTCTTTTCTTTCCTAAACAGGAAGTAGGTAAAGTAAAAGCAGAAATGAATTCCAGCAAATTTTCTCTATCCATTAAAACAGAAAGAAAAGAAGCCAAATCTTATTTTTCTTTTTGTTTTTTTTTCCTGGGAAACCCCCTTTTTATCATTCTAGAATGCTGTTGTTTTTGCCATTGAATTTTAATAGTTTGCTGCCTGGATTATTGTACAAGTTAATTATTGCTTGCACTTTCAGCCTGGATTACTATTTAAGGTGATTATTTACATTTTTAGGTTCTTTCAATTATTTAAAGTTAGAAGGGTTAAGTCTGCACTCTAGTGGCAGTGGACTGAGCCTGGTCTCATTCTGTGCTGAAAATCACTGAGGAAACCTTAGAGCATGCCTAATGTGATAGACCAGAAGGCTTCTTTGCTTGTTTACTCGTTTTCTGAGCCTGTATAAAGGCATCATGTTTGTGTGAGGCTTGGCATCATGCAGCAGCAATTAGCAGTGCTGTGTATTGATGCCGGCATTTAGAATTTAAATTTTCCCTATAAAACTACTTCTGAAATGTCCTCAGTACTTAGTTGTGGAAAGATATATACTGCGGTAGTGGTGCCTCGGTAGCGTTGTCGCCTCACAGTAAGACGTTATCCTGTTCAATTCCCAGTTAGAGCGTCTTCTGTGTGGAGACATGCGTGAATGGCCATGCCTTCGTTGAAGGTTGTGCGTCAGGGCTGGCAAGTCGGCACATAAAAATCCACTGCCAATCATTAGCAGACCGGAGTTCCGCTGTGGCGACCCCTAACCGGGAAAAGTAAGTATCCTTAGTAACCTCAAAAGCACTGTACCAAAACAACATCCACAATGACAAATAGAGGCACAACTCATGGCATCTCAGCCTCTAAACCTATAAGGTAAATCACCACACAACCCAATATTTTGGTCATAAAAGACTACACAGTGAAACACCATACAGATGTCCCACCTTCCAGGCTGAGTAAGGAGAAAGTCATGATCAGTTGCTTATCAGAGGCCAGGATCCACTAAATCACACATGCACTAGGAACAATGAATCACAAGTACCAGTATGATTCAATCATAGTCCATGTGGCTGTAAACAACCTAAGTTGTACCTCCCTGGACTATATGAAGAGAGATTTGATGGAACTCTTGGACTGTGTGTCTCAAGCTGGTATAAGCCTAGCATTAAGCTGCATTCTACCTTCTGCAGGGATAATATCACAATATGAAAAGAAGATAATGAATTTTAATACTTGGCTTAGTTTTTGGTGTCATTCAAAAGTGGTAAATTACTGGTCAGCCTGGAAGGATACAGATGACAGACCACACTGCTTTGTCATGAATGATCTGCATCTGTTCCCTCCAGGCTTTTGAATATTGGCTACAACATTGTCCACCCCAATTGTGTCTTTTTTAGGCATGGTCAACCTGATAAGCTTTATGACATAGCAACACCACCCCAAGAAAATCTAAAGGTGGTACTGCTCAATGCCAGGAGTCTAAACTAGAGACTCCACTCCTTGTAACCTCTTCTCTCTCTGGAGACTGTAGACATTTGTGCAGTCACTGAGACGTGGTTTAAAGTTCTGGAGAGCACCCCAGCAGTTGAGGGCTATAATGCCTTCTACCCATTTAGACCAGCTACTGCATATGAGGGACAAAAGTACAGTTGTTTGTCAACTTACATGAAAAACAAACACACCTTAACATTGGTCAAACAGTATGAAATTCCTGAGCTTCTCCATATCCAAACTACCAAAGATTGTCCCATATGATGTCCTTGCAAGCTATAGGTCCCTCTCTATGACCCAGGAAATCTAGAACACATACTTAAATGTACTGGCAACACTCCCCATTCAACTCAACACCATACTCATGAATGACTTTTACTATCCCACTATAAACTGGGAATCATATATGACCCCAGACATGCAGGCCCAGACATTCCTGGAATTTGTAAACACAAACACCCTAGACCAGCCAGCCCATATGCCCACTAGGGGCTCTAACATCCTTGACCTGGTCCTCACAGACATGGGAGAACACTGTACCTCCCACCCACACACACACTCTGTAATGTCCTCACTGATCAGGTCAACCATAAAGCTGTCTCCTTTGAAATAAAATCCTGGACCCAGCTAACCTTAGAACTTTTAGGAATTATTTTAAGGCAAACTTCCTACTATTAAGTTAGACCCTGGTAAAATTTCAAGGTGCCCAACCCTGTGAACACTGCTGTCTATGTGAATTGTTCTCAGTAACCCTGTACAATCATGTTAATAGCTTAGTTGCAAAGAGACAACTGTACCTACCTGGAGCAAGCATGGGGCAAACTCAGAAAACCATCCAGCCTGGTGAAATCCCAATATCAATAGGTTGTGTAACAAAAGGAAGAAAAATGTAACAAAAATTAGGAAATGCAATACCCTGCAAGGTAAAAATTCCCTTCAATCTATACAAGAAACTCAGGAGGCTAATCAAGTCTTCCAAAGTCAAATATGAGATAAAAACAGCCTCTCAGGCCAAGGGAAATCACAAGGCATTCTTCAGCTATGTCCACTATCCTCAAAAACAATACACAGCAATCTGCCAAAATAATTGTAAATAGAGCCACTTATAATATGCTGGAAGATATAGCAAATTGTGACTCCAATTTTACCACCCTCTCCTCACAAGACACACCTCAGAAAATACCCCCAACCATAACTCCCTCCACTATCACAAGGGAAAAATTCCTCAATGTACCCTCCAAGGCCAAGAACACTGCATCATTGGGCTCAGATAATATCCAAGGATGCCTCCTTAATAGCATGAAACCTCTCAGGACCAGTAGAATCACTATTTGGCCATAGCCTCCAGGCAGGGTTCATGCCACGTGAATGGAGGACTGCAACTGCCATCCCTCTGCACAAGGGCAGGCCATGTATGGACCTGAGTAAGTACAGATTCATATGTCTGACTAGTTTCATATACAAAGCCATGGAAAGATTTATCATGGACATAACAAACAATGACATAGGTAAACCTTAAGCCACTGGATCCAACCCAGTTTGGTTTCATCAGTGGAAGGTCATGTTTACCCAGCCTGGTGACTTCTTCAAGAAGGTCACCAGAGCAATGGACAAGGGTAAAAATGGTGCATACCATCTACCTTGACCAAGTCAAAACATATGACACAATACCCCAGTCGGGCATTGTAGATAAACTCATGAATTTAGGTATTAAACTCTGTTTCTCCTGATGGACAGCCAGCTGGCTCACAGATAGCATCCAACAAGTTACCACCACAAGTAAGCCACTCACTAATGGAGTCCTTAAAGGCTTCATGCTGGGGTCACTCCTTTTTGGCATCTACTTCTCTGAAGTCAAGGCCAACATCAAGGGCCTTTGGCTAATCATGTCTGCAGATGACTACAAACTAGGCGCAATCACAGAACCTCCCCAAAGACATAAATACCCTCCAAGAAGACCGGATACAGGCCTGGTGCCACTGCCTAAAACTTGATGCCAAGAAAAAATACTAGTATCCTTTGGGAAGACAGCTACACCTAGAAACTGCCACATCGATAATACACCCCTAAGAATAGACCCAGTAGCTTGAGATTTGGGAATACATGTAGACAGTAACCTAGTTATTGACCATCATATGTGTATAGTAAGGAAATCATTCTATGTCATGCAACTTATAAGCATAGGTATGGTACCTCGGTAAAAGATTGGCATTGTTCTACTCTACTTGGTCCATATCAGACCAATCAGTACAACTCCCCCTTTAGTATGTTCCTGACTAGGCATATGCAACAGCTAGAGTGTTCACAGGGGTTCTTCATGTGCAGACTGCCTTAAAGCCATATCCCTGTATTTGGTCCCCTATAGACTGTTATGAGGTGATCTATGCCTGATCTACAAAACATGCTCTGATCCCACTTTGATAGATCTGTAGCACAACTGCAAAACACAGACCATCAAAATTACCAATGTAGGGAACTAAACCTTGTCTATAGTATAAATAGGACATGTTGTAGAGATAGGTATACGTCTCAAAGACTAGCCCTTCTCTGAAATAGTGTTCCCATCCAAGTAAAGCAGAGTCCTTCCCTAACTCAATCCAAGCACAACTTAGATCAGAGGATGGGAAATAAGTAATGTATCCCTGGTCTGGCACCTATATCTCTTGTAGACATTACACAGCCTGTAAAAGCTTGACCATCCATGCCCAAGCCTACATACACCTCTTAAATAACTCTAGGGCATCAAAACTTGTCAAATGCATTTGTGAAGCATGGCTAGGCTTTAAAAAGGCCCCTTAGGGGAAAAAAACATACAAATAAATCTCTTTTATAGTTGGATTGACCTCTAATCGGAACAGCTCAAGACTGCAAATTTGCATGTCGTGGGCCACCTAAAGCTTAAAAAAATCTGGCTAAAGACTGACATCTGACTGACTGACTTGTGCTTGTTCATCTCTAAGGCACATAGTGGTACACTGTTGTGTACCCTAATCATACTACCCAATTCCTCCAGAACCCAATGAGTAACTATAAAGTACAGCACAGAATACTGTTGTGCTGTATTCACTTACATAATATCTGTACTGTCTACTGAGCACCACCTTTGCTATATATTCCTAAGTCAAACAGTCCGTTGTGCAGTACACCCTTCTGAAACTTAGTGCCCTGCATACCACTCAAGAACACAGTTTACTATGGTGTTCACCACTGATTCACATTTAGGCCTCAGAGTCATCTGTGCTGTACATCTTTACAGAGCACTGTACATCCTAACCAAGGGCTCAGCACTCTACCTAGACCTACAGTGCATGGTGTTGCAATGCTGTGTGATCTTCTACTTCATGCAATGTCATTCATCCCCATGTAACTTGTTTCTTTAGACAACACTTACTGTGCCTCCCTGCTGTGCACTCAACCAAGTGACCTGCTGTTCATTTTAACCTTAATACTATTCCCTCTACAAGAAGCACTCATTGCTCCACTTAAATGATATTCACACAGTTGGCTTCCTCCTACCATTATTCATTTCATAGTGGTGCACACAAAAAATTATTTGAAAGCTGCATATCTTCCTGTATCACAAGCCTGTCAGTGCTGTGATAAGATACCACATAAAAAACTCCTATCCAAGCTTAAACACTCTTCCACTGGTGCTGACCAACTGCCCAACAAATACCTAACATGCTGCAAGTGGTATTGCTTACTCCATATCCATCCTTATAAATCAGTCCATCAATGAACAATATGTGCCTTTACTATGGAAAGTTTCCCATGTAATCCCTCTGCATAAAGCTAGAACCTTCACAGATTTTTTTTCTAATTATAGACCCAATGCCATCCTTTCCCCATAGCAAAAATACTGGAAAAATGTATTCACATCCAACTTCTCAATCATCTCCTGAAAAACAACCTTATATTCCCCACCCAACATGGTTTCCAACCTACACATAGTACGACAACAGCCCTAATTAGTTTCATTAACATAGTCAACCAACACAGGGACAATGTTTTACTCACCTTATCTATATTTCTCGACCTACCTAAGGCCTTTGATACAGTTTCCCACCAAAAACTTACTGATCAGCTAGCCTCCCTTAACCCCTCCAATTCAACCTTTACCTGGTTCATTAGTTACCCAATTGACTGTCAACAGACAGTTAAATGGCAAAATGAGCTATTGTCTCCTTTACCTGTCTGTGTCGGTGTACCCCAAGGGTCTATTCTTGTTCCTGTCCTTTTCACCATATTCACAAATAGGCTCTGCACAGCCACCCAACATGCTACAATGGTTGAATATGCTGATGACTCCTCCCTCATATGCTCTATCCTTCCTGCTGCTCTCAATAAAACCCAGCAATCCTTTCTAGACACAGAAAAGTACCTTTTCAACACACAACTAATTCTTAACCCTTCAAAAACAAAACTAATGTTTTTCTCCAGTAGCAGAAAAACTACTGACCTTACTGCTTTCACCATTTATTCATCTAACAACGCCATTATCAAACCAGTAGATCATACAAAACTACTAGGAGTCACCATTGGCAAGGATCTCATATTTGATAAACACTTAGTCCTACTTATCAAGAAAGTTCATTTCAAACTAGGTTCCCTGTACAGAATAAAGCCCTTTCTAACTGATTCCACCTGACATGCCATCTGCAGAACTGATCTTCTATCGACCTTCTTATATGTCTCACCCATTTTCACTAACTTAAGAAAATGTGACGTAAACAAACTAGAATCCTGCTATTATAAAGTAGCCAGATTTGCTTCCAACCAACTTGCAAGAACTCTTCACTGCAAATTACTACATCAACTCAACTGGATGGAATTTACCAACCTTACACTGAGGAAGGCTGTGTTGTGTGCCAGCCGAAACCGGTTTGTTTGTGCGGTGCATTACTGAATAAATTTATTATTTTAGTCTCGCAGTTTTGCTGGTTTACTTTCTGGATTGTTTTATACAAACTAGCCAAATCTTGGAATAACACACCTCAAAATATACTCAAGACTAGCAACACTACCAAATTCAAACAACCGATGAGGTAACATCTTAATGACATGTGGCTTTGCTCCTGCACTAATCCTGGTTAGCTTCACTAAATAGTAAGATTTCTCTTACCCGTTACTTATCTCACTCCCCTCCTTATTCCCCAATACTCCTCCTCCAATTGCCTGCTTCTGTTTTTATCTCCTTAGGCAACAGCTTCCATAGCCCTACAACATTCTATATTTTTGTCTCAGATGTTTATTATTGTACATCCTATTTAAACTAATTTTGTATTTTTTATCCTTTTTTCAACAATATATACCTCATATTAATTTTACAACATGTATTCTATATGAATATTGTACTGTACACATTATGCATCTTATATGAATATTATACTGTTACAGCACTGTACTCTTTCTCCTCAGGCTTCCACTGAAAATGGGCTATTTTAGGCCCAGTCAGACTTTCCCGGAAAACAAATAGAAATAAATAAATAAGCAATGATTACTAAGAATGTAGAATTTTAGTTTGGTTGAAAATGATAACATTTCTGCAAATTTCAAATGTACCTTGCTTATGTGCTTATTTGTTTGACTGTTTATTCATCATTTATATGTATATATTTACCAGGCTAGGATAACAATATACCTATCCAAGCACAAAAAAATACAAACAGAACCAACACAAAGGTGAACTGTTGGAATACACAAAAAGCCCAAACAAGCAGCCAAAGAATTCCAAATAGCGGACACGTTGAGACAAAAAAAACACAAAAATGTTATTCCACCAAGCTTTCGGGTGATACCTTTCTTCAGTGTGTAACAATTCTTTGGCTGCTTGTTTGAACAATATACCTAATTTCAGGCTCAGCCCTGGAAAGCACATAAGTGAAAAGAAAAAAAAAATCCCTTAGTTTATGTAAAACACAAGTATAACTATAGGATAGTTTGTTTATGACTACAAAACTGGAACACAACAGTGATATCCAGACATCTGAGAAGGTAACACTGGAAATTTATATTTAGACAATTTCCATTTGCCAATTTCTGTTGTTGAAAGTAGTAAAATTAAATTATGGAACAAAAAACTAAAATGTCAAACAGCTATGTAAAGCAACAGGAAGTGCTTTGTTATAGTGACGGTGGCATAAGAGAGGTAAGGAATGGTTAGGTAACACTTCCTCCCAACAAACATTTGCACTTTGTAAATTTACATATGTGTGTTTTAAAGATGGGATGAAATATAGTGTATGTTGTCATGGTCTTATGTGCTGAAGGCAGTAAAGCTAAATATTATTAGTCTGTAATGTAGCACATACAGCCAGAAAACAAACATGCATAAGTAAAACTTTTAAATTAAAACACAAACTTAGAAAAAAACTAAAAAAAAAACACTAAATATTCAGTAAGAACACTATTACATTCAAAAATTCATTCAAAAATCTTAAAACATGCAGTAAACTGAAACTCAACTTTAGACATACCATATTGGTTGACAAAGAACTCGAACATTGTTTGACCATCATCTGAAGAAATCTTTGGTAAATCCAATCCACTTTCATGATTTCGCAGAAATGTTTCCATTTTATTCCTGTGCTCCAGTTCCAGCAGTGCACCAATACTCCACATCATTGCAAATATAAAAAGTTTCTCAAGCTGTGCAGTACTCACAATGCCACCTTCTTCCTTTGTAGGAATCATTCCCTGTAAAAGATTTATGGACTGCAAAATCAAAATAGAATAATTATTATTAATATCTAGAATAAATATTATTTTCTTTTACTTCATCTGACATGCTAAAATTAATTTCAAATTAGCTTGCATCTAAATATAAACAGAGAAAAAAATATTGCTGGGGAAGGCTTTCCTGCATGAATGCATATGATCTATACAAATGATTATGTACATCTCTTCAACATTTTGATTGCCATCTAAAATATTTCACATAATTATAGCCTAACACCTACAAATGTGCTAGTGGTCTAGAATAAGACACCCTTTAGGAACATTAATACATTATAGCAGATTGGGCGGCCACGGTGGTGCAGCGGTTAGCATTGCTGCCTCACAGCAAGAGGTTCTCTGGTTCGATCCTCGGCTGGGGTGCCTTCTGTGCATAGTCTGCATGTCCTCCCTGTGGAAGTGTGGGTTTCCTCCGAGTGCTCCGGTTTCCTCCCACATCCCAAAAACATGCTGTAGGTGGATTGGACACTCTAAATTGGCCCTAGGTGTGAGTGTGTATGTCTTCTGTGGAAGGTTGGCCGCTGGGCTGGCAACTCAACACTGTAAAACTCCACTGCCAATCATGAGTGGACAGGTGATCCACTGTGGTGACCCCTAACCAGGAAAAGAAGACTACATTGTAGCAGATTCACAGGACAGTCGAAACAAAAAAACACCTTGGGTAGCTGCCTTTTGACAAACTCTGATATTAAACACTAAAGTTAAAACCTGTGAAGTTAAGGCTTGAATTTAAAATGTCAGTACCCAGTTTATATTTAGGATATAAAGCATTACAAAGTGTGCATGGTCTAGATATTGCCTCATGCGCAGGGGTGATGCAAACCCACAGAATGAGCACCTTACAGTTCCTGATTGTGTAGTAATATCCTCAAGTGTCTTACTGCACTTCCAAGATGAGGCTCACATTTTTTCAGTTTGAATTTTACATATTATAATTAAATGTTTTGTAGAGTATTTATGTGTATTTTAAATAGTTTCTTCATCCCTTTTAGACAACTGACTGATATGCAAGTTTATAGCTTTTTAACTATGTAGAATTTGGATATGAAATTTGCAGGGAAGTAATTTTAGGGATTCTTCGATCATACTGATGTTTGTGTCATTATACAATTCCATATATAAATGTCATCTTGCAATTATTTTGTAAGCCATGATTTATCTCAGTTGCACAAATTCAGTAGCGTAGTTCTGGTGGCGGTATTTCATGGATGGCATTTCATTTGAAAAAAAAGAAGTTATGTACTCACCATAACGTTCCATGTTTGTTGTCCATCTCGCCATTCATTCTTACTTGGATGGGTTCTGAGCCTAGGCCGAATACACAGCTGGAAGTCTCAAACTTGCCTCGTGGTAAGGTAGGTATCCCATGATGCAGTGGTACAATTCTCCAGATATTGTTTGCTGTTAACAGTACTAATGAATAATATATTGGTATGACCCCATGTCAAGGAGAAAACAAACAGAGTCAAAGGAGCTCATGCATAAGAGGAAAAATCATCACCAGGTCCTCTAGGAGTCCTTGGATGGGGGAAGGAGGGGGGGGGGTCATGAGAATGAATGGCAAGATGGACAACAAACATGCAACATTATGGTGAGTACATAACTTCTTTATGTTATGTTGTCCTATCTCACCTTCATTCTTACTTGGATGGGACAGCGTCCCTAGCATCTTTTTCCCAGGTGGCTCACAGGAGTACACCTTTGAACACAGTGGAACCAAAGGAGGCCCTGTCCCTGGAGGCCAAATCCACTTTGTAATGAGTGATAAATGTATGAGGATTGGCCCACATAGCTGCAGCACAAATACTGTCCATAGACATTCTGGCCTGGAAAGCAGAGGATGTTGCTAATGCTCTGGTTGAGTGAACTCTAATTCTGAATGGCAACTTTCTATTATTGGAGGTGTAGATAAAGGTGATACAACTTGAAAGACAATTTGAAAAGGTGACTTTAGACACTGGCATACCTTTTTTTTGCCTCAGAGAAGGAGATGGAATAATTGATCAGATTTCCTGAAATCTTGAGTTCTATGCAAATAGAATCTGAGCTGTCTATGCACATCCAATTGGTGGAGTTTATACTCTGCCTTGCTGCTATGATTGGGGAAAAACACAGGGAACTCAATGGATTGATTGATATTGGATTAAGAGCAAACCTTAGGTATAAATGACAGATTAGTTTGTAGCGATACCCTATCCTTATGGAAGATCAGTTATGGAGGCCTGATTGATCGTGCTTGCAACTCTGAAACTCTTCTGGCAGATGTTACAGCTACTAGAAAGATGGTCTTCCAGGAAAGAAATTTGAGGTCACAAGATGAAGAAGGCTCGAACAGTAGCAATGTTAGTTAAGATAGGACAAAATTTAAATCCCAAGGAGAGAGTGGTTCTTTAAAAGGAGGTCTCAATAAGGAAGTGCCTCTTAAAAATGCTTTACACAACCTGTGTGACATTAGGTTAGGAATATGGTCACAAATGTGGAAATTCAAAATTGCAGCCAGCTAAACTCTAGTAGTTGCTGCAGCCAAGCCTTGCTGGAAGAGTTCTGCAAAGAAATTCTAAAATGGACTGAATTGGTGCAGAAAAAAGGTCAATGTTTCTAGTTTGCGCCCAGTGAGAGAATCTTTTCCACTTGCTAGTATAGAGTTTTCTAGTAGAATCTTTATGAGAGGACATCAATATGTGTTTGACTGCTGGAGTGAAGTTTTGAAGCCTGATTAAGTTGGGAAGTGGAGCAGCCATGCTGTCAAGTTGAGGGTGTGGAGAGAAGGATAAAGCGTTCCTGACATATGTGTCAGAAGGTCTGGAACTGGGTCCAGAACACACGGTTGCTCCTGTAGATGAGGCCAGAGGAAGGAGAACCAAATCTGACGAGGAAATATGGGGCAATGAGAATCAGCCTGTTTCCCAAGGATTTTGCTTTCTGGATGACTTTGGGTATGAGGGGAAACGGGGGGAAGGCATAAAGAAGTCCCGAGGGCCAATCGTGAACAAGTGCATCTCTCGGCGTCTGCCTCAGAGGAGGAATTAGGGCAAAGTAGCTGCTGCACTTGGCATTCATAGTAGTGGCAAAAAGATCACAGCATGGCTGACCTCATTGCCGGAGAATCTCTTCCATTATGTTCTGGTTCAGAGACTTGTGAGGCATTAATATTGCCCTGCTGAGCTTGTCCGCTATCATGTTGGATTTCCCCGGGATGTGTGTTGCTACTAGAAAGCTTTGGGAAGATATTGCCCATTGCCAAACTCTCAGAGCCTCTCGACAAAGTGAGTATGATCTGGTTCCAACTTGTTTATGTACCATACCACCGACATATTGTCTGACTGTATTGCAATCATCCCTAGTGGAAGAGAGTTGTGGAGTGCTTGCAACACCAGAAGCATTGTTCTCATCTCTAGAACACTGATATGCAAGTAGGCCTCATGGTCTTGCCATATACCTTGGACTGTCCTTCCCAGATAGTGCCCCCCCCTCCAATCTGGGAAGCGTCTGTGGTTACTGTAGCAACAGGTTGTTGTGGAATAAAGGGTCTCCCGATAGTCACATGGTTGGACTGAGTCCACCAGTGTAGATCCTTCTTGCATGACTCTATTATTCTGATCAGATGGGACATAGGAAGTTCTTGAAGCGACCATTGGGAAAAAAGGAGCCTCTGAAGGATCCTCATATGCATGCTGTCAAAAGGAACTAGAGTTATGGTTGAAACCATTGTCCCTAGATGTTTCAGAACTACCTTTGCCTTTATCTTATCCTTGGGAAGAAGGTGAAATATTTGCTGTCTGAGGGCTAAAATTCTGTCAGCTGGAAGATGTGCCATTGTAGAAACAGGGTCTAGGTTTGTGCCTATGAAGGTAATATGTTGACAGGGCAACAAGGCAGATTTTTGTAAATTGACTGTTATGCCTAGCTGAGCACAAATTTCCAATGTCACATCCCTGGCCTGTTGGAGTAGATGCTTGGTGGTAGCAGTTAGGAGCCAGTCGTCCAGCTATGGAAACACTTGGAATCCAAGACGTCTCAAGTGAGCCATTACTATTAACATGCATTTGAACACACTGGGCACTATAGTGAGACCAAAGGTCAGAGCTCAGAAATGATAATGACTGGCTCCCAGCCAGAAGTGTAAGTGACTCCTTGATGTTCTGTCCATTTATATGTGGTAGTACGCATCTTGGAGGTCTATTGAGTACATCCAATCATCTTTCCCTAAGAAGGGAAGTATTGACTGCAGTGTTACCATTTGCAACTTTGACTTTTTGACAGATTCATTCAATTTGCTGAAATCCAGTATGGTTCTCCAGTCCCCTGTTCTTTTTGGCACCAAAAAGAATCTTAGTAAGTTCCGAATCCTATTTGGTCTGTGGGGACTTTTTGGATGACTCTTTTGTCCAGCAACGTTTGGATTTCTATAGTTGCTTGGTCCCTTAGACTGGGTGGAACATCTGGGATTGTTCTGATTTGTGGGACAGGATGGCAAAAGGAAAAGGAATATCCTCTGGATATTATGCTTTCTACCCACTTGTCTTTTGTGATACTTTGCCAGGCTTCTGGGTACAAAGATAAACGTCCCTTGACTGCCTCCAGAGCATAGCAGATGGGCATCCTTTCAGGAGCATTGATAGGGATGTCCGCGAAAGGTCACCCTGGTTTTGTGGACCCCCTCGCCTCTAGGACGACGTCTACCATTGTTGCCTCCCCCTCTGCCCCTGGGGAAGGATTCACCTTGTGTGTCTTGGAAAGTTCCCTGGGATATTTTGAACCACATTTTTCCACTCTTCTGACCTTTAGGGTAAGGTCTTGAAGGTACTGAAAAACGTACTCCAACAGCAGAGAGAGTTTTCCATTCCTGCTCACATCTGGTAAGTGTGTCTTTAATTTTGGGTCCAAAAAGTGAGGAACCATCAAAAGGGGAGTTAGTAAAAGTAGACTTAAAGGGTTCTGCAAAATTACACAAGCTCATCCAGGAGTGTCTCCTCAAGGGAACTCCTGAACCCGCTGCCCTACTCACTCCATCCGCTGCATAAGATATCAGTCTCATGGAGGAGTTGACGATAGAATTTAAGGTGGACAGGTGGGAGGAGACTTTCTCAGTCACCCCCGCATTCAATGAACCTTGTAGAGTATCTCCTAACTCCTTCAGGAAATCTCTTTGTAGCCTTGTAAAGTGTGTGAGGTAGTTCAGCGATCGGAGTGTAAATGTCGCTGACGAAAATACACACTTCCCATATCTGTCCATTGTTCGAGAATTTTTGTTCGAAGGATGAGCAGATGAGGATGTCTCAGAAAGTTCCTTCTTGGTGGTTCTGCCACCACCATAGCATCTACAGGCACACCTTTTGTAAGAAAATCTTTTCCAGTGGGGGCTAACAAAAACTTATTTGGCCTCCGAGAGACTGGTTCCATAGTGTCAGGTGACTTCCATGCATTTTGACTAAGTCCATTAGTTCATCAAATGGCAGAGACACCCAGGAGGCTGAGGGTTGAGATCCAAAGGCCTTCAGGTACACCGACTCCTCATCAGAAGGGTTGATGGTTTTCCAGCTGCCTCTCTGCTTGGGATCTCAAGGATATCTGCAAATTAGATATCTTCAGAGGACGACTGTGGGGGCCCTTCTGACTTCTCGAGGTCAGTGTCTGAGGTGACAGACTCATCAGGGGAGTCTATATGCTTCCTCTTGCATGTTTGCATGTCCTCTTTTGAGGAGCCTCCTCAGAAGGGTATTCTGGGGAGGCCTCGGAAGAGAGGGCTTCGCCCAATGGGGGTTTCTGAGGCTCTGAATCTCTGTTGTCCTGTGGACAGGGTGGTGCCGAGACAGTAGCCGGTGCCATGGGGGGACGAATGCCAGTATCCTTGTTTAGAGCTGTAGAAGGGGGGCAGCATACTCCTCATCAGCTCAAAGGCAGAACCCACTGGTTCTGAGGATATCTCTGGCTCTGAGGAAACAGAGGATACTCCCGGCCCCAGAGAGACCATCTCCGAGGCTGATGTAGGAACCGAGCTCACCCAAGCCGAGGCACCAAGGGGTACGCTTGGAACTGAAGAAGTTCGGGTCTGAGCGTACCCTGGGGCCAACTGGAGAACTTCAGCTCCCAGACACCCCGGATGGCACAGAGAGTGTCGGAGCAGATATCGGTTCCATAATCTCCAAAGGGGGTCCCGGAACCGACGGGTCTACAGCAAGTGGTACTTGGCACTCAGGCTCCGAAGATCCAGCATGGCTTGGAGGAGGAATGACAGTGGATGTAACAGTCTTAGAAGGCTCTGAAACCTGTTGATCGGAGCCGAGAACAATTTAACTAGCGCCGGCGACTTCAAAAGTCTGAGCACCACCCGCTCCATGTTATCATCAGATAGGCTCCTAGGGGACCTGGAGGACAGAGTTGGTGAACGCGATCTCTCCAAAATGGGAGATCTCAAGGTAGGGGAGACAGGTGGAATATCAATGGACCGGCTCTGAGACACAGTTTCTTTTGGCTCCGAAGACCTTGGAGCCAAAGAACCAGATTTGTCAATAATAATTATCTCCATTGGTTCCGAAGCCTGTGGAGCCGAGGAGGTTGATGGCTGTGAAATTTCTGACAATTTTTCAGGGGGCTCTGACTGAGCTGAAGAGACAGGAGATGGCCTTTTAGATGGTTTGTCCCTCTTAGAAGAAGAAGAGGATGAAGAAGAAGCACTCTGTACAGCTTCCTCAAAGGTTGGTTTCAAGAGCCCTTTCAGTTTGTTTTTCCTCTCCTGCAACACACGTGTGCTAAAGGAGTGGCAGAAAGTGCAGTTTTCCTGGAGGTGAATAGCTCCTAAACAATAGACACAAATGCCATGTCCATCTGTGATAGACATTTTCTGGGTGCATTTTTGACATTTTTTAAAGCACGGAGGCTTATATTCTTTCTCCCTAGTGTCTTTGGACATGTTAGGAAGAAAAAGGTCCTATAAGAATAACAAACACCAAGTAAATTCACACCATTTCTAGAAATATAAAACACACTAATTTAATAAACACAGCACATCTAAGGAATATAAAGAGAACTAGCTTTGCTCTGACTAAAATGAGCACTAGGACCTCTAATTTAAATGGACCCAGAAAGGTATAATAAAAGGAGAGATAGAATACACTAACACTACTAGCCCTCTAATTAAAATGGGCAATTAGCTCGCTAATTTAAACGAGCTAATGAACTAACCAAGCTAAAACTTAGTGACTAGAAAAAACACACACTACAGGTAGTTTTAAAGCACCAGTACAGTAAATAACTACAGGATACAAGTACAGGCCATGCCAAAAAAAGGATGGCCAAGCAAAAGCACACAACAGCGGAAAAAGGAGATAAAACTAAGCTACACACTAAAGCTAAAGTTTCACAGCATACAGTAAACTAACTAATGTATAAATCCTAACTAGTTTAAACTAATAGAATGCAAAAGACAAAAAAACTTAGCCACGGCCAAGAAGAGAACATCCAACCTCGTAAAGCTGCAAACGAAATCTGGAGAGTTGCACCACTGCATCATGGGATACTTACCTTGCCACGAGCAAAGTTTGAGACTTCCAGCTGTGTATTCGGCCGAGTTGGAGCCGAGGATTGGCTCTGAACCCATCCAAGTAAGAATGAACATAGGGCAACATAACATCAAATTTGAAGTCCTGGCAAAGATATGGCCATTTGTTGAAATAATGTTAAGTGAACTTTTTCATGTTTTATTGGTTTCTTGTAAAGCCATTTTCCTTAGAGTTTCTGTAATTAAAGTTTTATTTCTTAGCTCTTTATTTTTTTCAAGTTTAAGATATTTTCTACTTTTTGTTAAATGTATTGAAAAGTTGACTGCAGAATCTTTATCTGTTGCAGGTAAGAGTAAACGGTGAGAGAAAGAATGGGTACCAGTAAAATTCTGAAGCCTATAAGGGACAAGGGATCAGTGACTGAATGAAAGCCCTAGGTTACCCTTCACTAGTTTTCATGCATGTAACACATTTGACACAGAGGTAACTAGCAATATCATTGATCAGGTTTCCTTACTCATTATATGCACAGTTTTTTTAGTGATTTCATGTTTACCTTGGTTTAATTAATTTAGTCTGTTAAAAATGTTCAGCTGCTTTACCAAAGTCTAATTTTACCACTCTGTTTTTGTGAGCATCTCTTAGTTTGATGTTATGGTAAATGCTAAAGTTTATAATCTCATGCTAACATTAAAATATTTTGCTTTCATATATTAAATGGAATTCAAAGTCAAATTGTGAAGCAAGCAGTGTGATCTTTTGCTGAAATTGAGAATGTGCAACTAGCTAGGTGGCAATTTACCAAACCACTTAGCACTACAGGGAATGAGATAAAATGTGTGGAAAAGGGAGTATGCAAGTAACCGCATAATGACATGCAAATGAAGAATTGCAGACTAATGCGTGTATAATGACAAGCAAATCAGGATAAGTTAAAAGCAGGTCATAACTCATAGTCATTAGGGGTGTAATCACACCCGCGGTGGTGGTGCTGCGGTAGCGTTGTCGTCTCACAGTAAGATGCTGTCCAGTTCGATTCTCAGCTAGAGCGTCTTCTGCGTGGAGACATGCATGAATGGGCGTACCTTCGTTGAAGGTTGTGCGTCAGGCCTGGCAAGCCGGTATGTAAAAATCAACTGCCAATCATTAGCGGACTGGAGTTCCGCTGTGGCGACCCCTAACCGGGAAAAGCTGAAAGACACAAACAAACACAAACAATCAGGGGTGACATCACACAAGTGGATGAATCCATGTATAAAGGCAAAAGGCATGTAGAAATTTGTAGACTTGCAGCTAGAAAAATGCTTGGAATAAGAGCAGATATCCTAGGTTCATAAGTATATAGTAAGCTAATGATCACAGGGCATTTATAAGCTTAACTGTGCAACAAAACTCACTTGTGTCCATATGTATAATGGGTGTTTATTAGGAAGGAGTATGTTAGCCAGGACGTTTCTAAAGGTTATCTGGGGGCTATGTTACTGTGGGCATTAATGTCTGCCTCTGTCTGTCAGAGACATGGGGGCAGATCCTGCGTGAATTTCCAATTTCCCATCCATTAGTGAAGGTTATACTTAAATAGGATTAGGGATGGACTCTGCTTCACATGGATGAGGAGCCTGTTCCTGAACATGGGAATCCCCTGAGATACATATCTGTCACGCCAACATGTCATTTATTTCACAAGCAAAATTTAAATCCTTGAATCCAGTGGTTCTGATGCTGTTCTTTTCACAGATGTACAAAAGGTCCATCAGAGCTGGATCCGAAGATGCTCCATATGCTAGGCATAGATTACCTCTCAGTAACCTGTAGGAGACAAGAGTATAGAAACAGGGCTATAAGGTTTTCCATACAAGCTTTATAGGGAACCTTTGTGGGTATTCCAACTGTTGCACATCTCTGGCCAGGTACATGCCAAAGGGGGCATCATATGCACTAATGGGTCTGATAAGGACCAAATAAACTGGCCCTATGATTTCCTTGGACCTGGATGCCATGACCTTAGTTACATGCTTGGTAACGCAGAATGATTTTTTTACTACCTTGGCCACATGTTGGTCAAATGCCAGATTACTGTCTACATTATGTTCCCAGATCTCTGAGTACCAGGTCAGCTCTTAGGGTATCTTATCACTGGAGTAATTAGCCTGGGTGGCAGTTTTTCCAAAAAGTACTATAATGCATTTCTTAGCATTGAGTTTAATCTGTTACTTTGACACCAGTCATTTGTCTGTGTTAGACCCTCTTGTAAGACATTTGTGTCATGGGGAAATCTATGATAGCAATCAGTTTGCAGTCATCTACAGCTTTGTGATTATTAGGCTATTAGCACAAGAGCCTTTACAAGCCAAGCCAATAATACCCAGGATATGACAATATTATATCTTAATTTCCAAGATACAGGATGGGGTGGTATCAGGGTAGTGGATCTTTGGGTATTGGAGCCCTGAGTCAATTTATAGACTGCCTCTGTCCATAAGGGACATAGGCAGTACCCCGGGAGTGAATTTATGGTTCCCCATCCATTTATCTATATTCTTTATGAAGAGAGAGTGAGGGATAGGCTTTGTTTTATGAAAATGGAAAGTTTATTTCATACATGAGGTAGCCATTGGAATACAAATCTGTCTCTCCAGCAATTTCTGTTAGAATCATAAATAAGTTTCAGGTTCATGGAATGCATGATCCTCATATAATTTATCTTATGAATATGTACCATTTTCATCAGGGCTGGATCAGAAAATGCCTTGTAGGTCAGGCATAAGTCACCTCTCAATAAATGATATGAGACAGAGTAAAGGGACAGGGCCTTTAGTTGGGCTGCAAAACATGTCTTTTTACACTTTTAATTTTTTAAACGAGAAACTTCTGGTGCTGCTCCAATTGGTGTAACTACTTGTAGATACATGCAGAATAGAGCATTGTACTCAATTATTGGCCTGACGAAGGCCGAGCACAATGACAGTTTGACTTCTTTTGAGCTTGATGCCATAGGATCATAGGAGATTAGTAGGCTAATGACCCTAGGGCCCTTACAAGCCCAGCCAAGTTTTACCCTTAATTCCACAATCAGCACTTATCACCCCTGTCCAACAGTGACATAGGTGGAACCCCTGGGGTGAATTTACTGTTACCCATCCAATCATCCAGATAGCGTTTGAAGAGGGCCAATGCTCTGCTTGACATGAAGCGGGAGTCTGTTCCAAAGGTGTGGTAACCTCTGGGAGACAAATCTGTCCCTCCAGGAGGTTCTATTAATGTCCTATACCAGGTTAAGGCCATTAGAGCCACTACCCATGCACCATTTGACTTATGGCTATGTAGCATTTCCAATAAAGCATGGTCAAAGATTTCCTTATATATAAGGCAGAGATCACCTCTGAATAGTCTGCACGATACAGAATAAAGTGACAGTGATTTCAGATGATCCTCACAGGACACATGCTGAAGACCTTGAATTTTCCTTGTGAGGAACCTTTGTGGCCTCTCCAATTGCTGCAGGTGCATGGAAAGGTACATACCAAAAGGGGCATTGTATTCAGTTATTGGCCTGATGAGGGAAGAGTACAGGGAGGTTCTAACTTCTTTTTTTTTTTTTTTTTGTCTATGCCCTTACTTATGACAGGAATAGTATAGAATGGTCTTCTTTCTTCCTGTCTTTTTGCACTGTGTTGTCTGTTCCTTCTTAGCTTTGGAGAGAATTATTTTTTCCTTTTGTTGACTAGCCTATTTATGTTAAGAGTCCACCAGGGTGGTTTACTTTTGCCAATAGTCATAGGTTTGACTCGGACTGGTACTGCCTCTTCATTGCTGCTATGAATGTGGTTGTACAATGCTTTTGTGTAGAGCTCAGAGTAGGCTTCAGTGTCATTTGGGTTCAGAGGGGCCTAGAAGTTTAATAAGCTGTGACTTAGTTTGAGGTAATTGGCCGTAGCAAAGTTCTTATCAGGTTTGGAGTTTGATGGGAGTTCTAGGTTAGTTTTAATAGCTCGGATCATTTTGTGTTCAGATGTTACCAGGGGGGAATTAATGCATGGGAAGGAGCAGCATCCCCCATGTCCATGAGTACTAGGTCTAGGATATTTGTTCCTCTAGTTGGAGAGCTAACTAGATGCTTCAGGGTGCTTGTAACGATGAATTCCAAAAACCTCTGAGCAAGTGAATTATGGGTCATATAAGTCTCCTAGTTTATGGCAGGGTAGTTGAAATCACCCATAAATATGGTGTTAGGTTGAATGTTAAGAGATTCCAGTAGGTTTAGGTAGGATATGTGGTTTTCAAGACTCATGTTAGGGGATCTGTAATTAGCAAGCATATGATAGGGGGTCACACTTATAGTTAGTTGGGCATGGGACAGCTCAGGTGACATTGTTGGAAAAGGTCTAGCAGAGTACTTGTCTTTTATACACACTGACACACCTCCTCACTTTGTTTTATCCTAAGCTGAGGGGGGATCAAAATGTATAAAAGACATTATAACCTTTGATAGCCATGGTGCTTTCCATGGTTCTGAGCCATGTTTCCGTAACTGCACATATGTCTGCATTCTCCAGGTTGAGGAGCACTTCCAGGGAGTGCAGTTTTTTTATATAAACTTCTAGCACTGAGCAGCAGTGCATTTAGGTAGTCTTGAGTGATTTTTGTTATGTTGGAGGGTTTAACAACTTGATACATTATAAAAAAAGGCACTATGAGGATAGATAAAGTTTTTACAGGTATCCGAAAGCTAAGTGGTGACATGTGTAAACCATCTCTGACAAAAGCATCATGGTTTGTTGATCATGTCTCTCCAGACTGACAGATATTGGATCCCCTTGTTGTGACACCTCGCCAGTGAGAATGTGACACGGGGTGGGGGTGCATCTCTCTCCTATATTGGTGAGTTCCAGCTCCAGTATGTCTGAACCTCTGGCGGGTGTGCGCACTATCTGTTCAAGGGTATTTGTGTTAATAAAGTCCAGAAATTGTTGTGCCTGTGAGTATGAAGCAGTGTATGTTTCCCAGTCTATAGAAGGGTAGTTAGTCTCCCATGAATAGGGTATTTGGTTTAATGGTGAGCATCTCCAGTAAGTCTAGGTGTGAGCTAATGGACTGTAGGGACATAGAGGGTAACCTACAGCTTGTTAGGATATGGCATAGAATGTTGTCAATGGTGATTTCCATGTGGATAAATTATAGAGCATCATCCTATTAAACCAACCTAGAGTTATGCTTGCTGCTAATATAGACTGACACTTCATCTTTTGTCCTTGTCTGTGCAGGTGATGGTCTAAATATGTGGAAGGCAATGAAGCCTTGCACTGCTGGAGTACTTTCTGCAGATTTAAACCACATCTTGTTAACAGCACAGATGTCTATATTCTCCAGAGTGAGGAGCGCTTGAAGGGATTGGAGTTTCTTGTTTAGGCTCCTAGCACTAATCAGTAATACCTTCAGGTTTCTTTGGGTTTTAAAAAGGATCTAAGGGGGTGGATAAAGTTTTAGCCAATATTTAGAAACCTAGGGGAGATGCATGCAGGCCATCCTTTGCAATTTTTTTAACCATATCCTCCCATGCAAACAAATATTGAAACCACATGGCAATTCACCAGAAACTAAGCCAATTACTGAAGTCAATCATCTTTTGTTTTACTGTGGCATCATCCATGTTGAAGTTAGACTGTTACTCAATTCAAGGCACATACCTGCCTGAGGACATATCTTCAGAGAGATCACCAATTTCTCTTCATATATTCCAAGGAAGTATGTCTCAAGTCATTATCGCTCACATGGACTATGACATAATCATACTGACACCTGTGGTGTAGTGATTTGAGTGCGTGTGTAATTTGACTGATCCTCCTTCCAGATAAGCAACTAACTATTATCTTCTCCTTGTTCAGTCTAGTGAGTGGGGCATATGTGTGTCATACAATGGAGTCCCCTATGACAACAGTACTGGGCAATGTGTTTGCTTGACTACTGGGCTTTGCTCTTAGGGCTCCACTGGGTGTAGTGTGGTGTTTGGTGTTGCTTTTGGTGAGTGCTTTAGAGGCTGCGGAGAATAGATGTTTCTGTTTATAGGCTTAGAAGGTCTTTGTGGTTTGGGAAGATTGTTTTTTAGTGCCTCAGCATAAGTTGACCTATATATGAAGTAGACACTATGTGCAGTGGATGTAGTGGGTGTGTTCTTGACAGCCTTGTTTGCATGCAAGATTCCTCCAGTGAAATTGTGTATGTGCATTTCTCACATACTGTGTTTGTTTTTTTAGGTTTAAATAGTAGTCTGTGAAAGTGAGACAATTGGTACATTGTCTCAGGATGCCCATATCTACCAAGCAGGCTATGGAGACAGTTGAAAATTGCAAATCCATATTTTCTAGACCTGTATTTGGGTGGGCTACTGTAGGTCAAGGAATGGGTTATAAAGAGGTCTCCTTCGATGGTCTCTGTGGTTTGGTACTAGACTAGGTTATTCTGTGTTATGATTTGATAGTAGTGCTGTTTAATTTGCAAACCAACTGTTCTAAGTTTGTCTTTATACAATGGCTTTGTGTTAGCTGCATTAAGTTACAGGTTTTAGTTCTAAGGGTAGTTTGAAAGATACAATTTACTTTCTAGACTTTTGTGTCGGTTAACTTCTTGATGTAAAAATACCAAGAAAGATTGCTTGTAAGCGTAATGCTACAAAACAATTTAAATAAACTACTTTGACAAGCGATTTTCAAATACTAGGGACCTTTAGAATGACTTAAAGTCAATATCAATGATTAAAGCAAAACAATAAAGCAGTAGCACTGTAAACGGTTAACAGAAGTGCAAAACAATAAAATAAATCTCTCATCAGCCAGGGATGGAGCAGGATTAACTCAGTATCCCCTCAGAGTATAAGGGTACCAAGCAGATGAGAATTCTGGGAAAATGAGCAGGAAATAGTTTGTAGTATGGATGGTTTACTCAAGTGCAATAATGGTTTACTACGTAGGCACTATTATGAACATATGAAAATCAATGGGTGGGAAAGTACTTAAAAAGTTTCACAACAAACAATAATGAAAGAGGGAAGGGAGGGACTTTGGAAGTCAGATTACCATAAGGGGCAGAAGCCAGATACTTAGCCTTTTAAATCACAACAGGACAAGGGTGGGAGGGCTGGTAAAAAATTCAAGCTGGAGCTCTAGTCCTATGGTTAGAATTTCAGGAACTTTTAGCTTAATGTCAGTGGGGGCTGGGGCAGACTCAAATAATAGGGTGAAAAACAGTAGCAATGTAAACAGAAAGGCAATAGAATGCAATTTTAAGCAGGTATGTACAGCTATAAAAAGTACTGTAGCACAAATCTAGGAGCAATAGATCACAGTTCTTCCTCAAATGTGTATGAGGCTACAAGACAGGGCCCTAGGCTGGGTTCAAAATACAAAAAAGTTGTTTTTTACATTAAATTTTACTTATGGAAATAGAAGTGCAGTATAATGTATAAACGATGCTAAAATCTTGCAGTAATACACAATCTTCCCAAAACTGCAAATGAAGCTATGAGACTAAGGTCCCAGAACAAACTAAAAAATGCAGACAGATAACTTTTTGGTTAAAACATGGACAAAAAGCAGGGAAGTACAAAAATGTCACCCCACAGGTCACTGTAAGTGCAACATAAATATTTAAGCAGAATTTAAATAAAAACTTTTTTTTCTTCCCATTTGATGAAAAGCTTGTATCTCACATTTTGAGGCTTTCCACACCTCTCAAGAGTCTTGCTCAATACAAAAGCATTATTCCTCTGAGACACTTGGCACTTCTAGACCTATACAGCAAGATAACTTCAAATTCATTCACATCTTCATAACTATAAACAAGACCTACTACTACATCCTGGTCAACTATAGCATCCCTCCATGACACCCACAACCAATGAGGTATAGTTAAACAAGCCTAAGTCCCTGAAAATCAAATGTAACATTATTATTCATGGGGATCTTAATTACCATCTATAAAGTGGATTACGTACTTCACAAATTTCTTCAATGCAAACTCATCAGATAAAATTGTAAACTTCTTGAAACAGGATCATGGGTGTTTGATTTGGTCATTAGAAATGCAGCCACTCTCATCCTCTGCACCTAGAGTTACACCATCTCTGGTTAGATTGGACCATTACATAGTGCCCTTTTGCCATTAGAACTCAGCCCATAACCCTCACTAACCTTACTACCTGCTGAGACTTCTCAAAGGCAATTTTGTTGATAGACTTAGAAGATTCAAGGGATCCCTTTCTCTTAAGGACTACATAGGAAAGACAGCCACATTTGTAATGAATTCATATTCTTACCATTGATACCTGCACCAAAACTTCAATCTTGACCCGAAACAAATATAGTGCAAAGTTTAGAAATAAACCTCTTTGGTAGAACCTCAACATAAACAAACTGTATAATAAAAGACAAAGAAAAAAAAACACTTTCCGTTAAGACCAAAGTGAAAACCCGTATCTCATAACTATATCCAGGAAGCTAAAAATAAATAGTTGAGAAACAAAATCAAATATCCCAAAGCTAGATATCTCACCACGTTTGTTAAAGAAAACCACAAGTTATTCCTTAGGTATATCAGGAAATTTAAAAACAATACTCAGCACTGCTCAGAGTTCCACATACTTAGCCCCCTGAAGATATAGCCAGCATATTAGCTGACAAATTTAGTTCAAACCTCTCTTTTGTATCTTCACCTAACTTCCACATCCATGACCTTGTTGATAGCCTGACCTCCAATGATCTCCTCTGAGCAAATCATAACAGCCTTTTCAGAGACAAAAAAGACTAGCTCCAGGGGTCTGATAATGTACCAAGGTGTTTCTTAGTTAGTGTGAAGCATACTCTGAATGAATCACTCCACAATCCTTAATCTCAGCCACTCATCTGGCTTCGTGCTGGAGAACTAGTGAACAGCTTTAGTCAACCTACTTCACAAAGGAAGTTCCACAATTGTTCCCAGCAACTACAGAATCGTAAGCCTCACATTCTTATCTGCAAAACAATGGAACACATTATTATTATTATTCTCTCATAAATATATATATATATATATATATAGCCAAAAGTTCCTTGACTTTAATTGGTTTGGGTATGTGCAGGGTAGGTCCTACCTATTTAATCTTGTTGATTTCTTTAAAAAAGTCACTGAGACCTTGGATGAAGGCAAACTGGTGCATACTTCATACCACTACCTAGCCAAGGCCTTTGACACCATTCCTCACTCAGACATCATAAATAAGTTAATCAAGCTACATTTAAGCCCCTACATTACAAATTAGTTCACTGACAAAACCCAGAAGTCCTATAACCAGTAATATCCTGTGTCCCTTAGGTTATAGTACTGCAGATGTTCCTGTTTGGTATATAGTTCTTAGATGTCAGGGAACTTTCAACTACCAATATATGTGTTTATGAGGTCCATAATAATGTGTTCCATTGTTTTGCAGATAGAGATTGTAAGGACAAATGGATGGGAGACAGCATATTCACCCTGGCTGTGGCACCCATGTCACTCATGGACAGTGGTAGTCGGTGTTTATCATAGACTTACTCTATGAATTGTCCATCTAACCAAGGACAATTGAGGCAACTCAGGATTAACATGGCTTGGTTTGTAAGGGATATAGGTCTGCTAGCATAGTAACCTCATATTAAACTATGTCAAAGTGGATGTCAAGCTCCAGTGGCTAACCAAGTTTATTGCTGACTGCAAAGTTATTGCTATCATAAATTCCCCAGATGGCTTCCAGGTTTTGCAAGGAGAACTTACACATACAAAAGTACAGTTGTGTAAGCTGTACTTACCCATAACAGTAGATGTCTGAATTCTTCACTGCTGCAGTAGCAAATCAGTTGTATCCTGCTAAGGATACAGATAATAGCTGGCTTCCAAAAGCTGTCACTCTGGCTGTTTATAGGCTTAGCCCTTTTGGGAGGGAGCTATATAAAGAACAAGAGTGACTGCAAATCCTCAGGACTTTCTTGTCCCTAACTAAAAATGACAACTCATCCTGAACTAAAGCAAGATATAAAAAACAAAATTTAGCTTTGTATCCCACTAAAACTATATACAAGAAGGGGGTGGTGGGTCTGTGCAGCTACTGCAGAGATGAAGAATTTGAACATTTACTGTTATGGGTAAGTGCAATTTACACAACTGTACTATGTTCATTATTCTCACTTCTGCAGTAGTCTATGGGTAGATTACCATAGCTTATCCGGGGAGGAGGAGGAAGGATAAGGGGCGAGGAGTCCATGGAGAATGGTCATAGTAAAACCTGCTCTGGACCTGGAAAAGGAATCCAGTTTGTAATGCTTTGTAAATGTATAGAATGAGGATCAAGTTGCTGCTTCTAGAATACTTCCAGAGTCCACCCTTTCCAGTATGCCATCGTAGATACTCAGGCTCTAGAGAAATGTGCCTTAACACTGTCTGGAAAGGACTTTCCAAGATGAGAGCAACAAAATACAATAGTAGAACACAGCCACCTGGAAACAGTCTATTTAGACACAGGTAACAACTGTTAGTCCCAGAACAGGAAATACATACGCTGCTTAGCTTTCCTGAAGGACTTACATCTGTTGAGATAATACTCGAGTTGCCTTTGCATACATCAAGAGTGTGTACAATCATCTCTCCTTTGTTTTTAGCATCTGGATAGAAAGCAGGCAAATTGCTAGCCTGATTCAATGTAAACTCTGAAACAACCTTTGGCATGAAAGAGGAAGCCACAGGATAGTAACTCACACAAGTATGTGAGCACCAGTGTCACAACATCCCTTATGGGTCCATGATCATTGGTTAGGCACCAATTATAAAATCTATTCCACTTTCTAATATATGATGTTTTAGCAGCAGGCTTTCTTGCCTCCTTCAGTACATCCTGCATATCCTCATGAACAAAATGTTTAAAAGGTATCAAACCTGAATCATCTAGGCACTCAGTTAAAGTTGCTTGATTACAGGGTATATCAAACTCTCCTTGTGTTGTGTGAGTAGATCCCGTATGTGAGAAAGCTAATGGCAAATGCCTCTGGGAAATTCCATAAGAAGAGGCAACCAGAACGGAGTCACAACAATGAGTTTTGGAGAGTCTCTGAATCTTCAGAATTATCCTGGAAATCATTGAAAAGGTTGGAAATGCATATAGGAACATCCCCGACCAGGGAAATGAAAGAGCATCTGTACTCTAGGCCTGCTTGCAGTGAGTCCTGGAACAGTATCTGTTTACTTGTCTGTTTTGAACGGAGGCAAACAAATCTACCTGAGGTGTTTACATCTGGATCAGTTTCTGGAAAACCTCTTCTTTGAGTTTTCACTTGTGAGAGTCTGCCGAGGATCTCTTTAGCCTATCTGATACTGTGTTTTGCTCTGATGGTATGTAATATGCTTTGAAGCTTATACAATGCTGTAGCGCTAACTCCCAAGACATCACTGCCAACCTTCACAGGGGAGGGAAAGACCTGCTCCCTCTTCTTTGTTTATGTAACACACCACTGTGGTATTGTCTGCAATCACCTGTAATTGTTCAGGGGACTACAAGTCATGAAGAGGTTCTATAGTATGAAACATCTCTGACATTTAAGCAATTTGGTCTGTTTGAACTGTCCCAAAGGCATTGCACCTTTAGCCCCATAGAGATTAGTCCCCGTGCACAAAGTGGGGTGTCTTATTGTCTTCATCGGTGTCATTCTTTCTTGATAAAGACCAAAACTGGCATCTGAAAATCACAGAAGTTGAGAATGTCGAGTCCACATTTTTTAAAGCATTAAATTTTTCTCAAATGTAACCTGACAAGAGTCAAAAACCCTAGACTCCTGAGATATTCTCTGGTTGATGTCATAGACTGATTGGAGAAGGTCACAAAAGTTTCCAGGTACAGATTCACCTTTTCTGCGTAAGGAATACCTTCAAAGAGATGTATATAGTTGTAGTTTAAAACCATAATTTTATGTGATACACTCAAGGAGAGTTTTTGAGCATTTATTTGGAAGCCCAGATTAGTAAGGAGTGAAGGCATCTGGCAAAAGACTCTGCAAAGAACTGTAAGTTGTCTACATAAAGAAAAATGTGAATGCCTTGCAGTCTGCAACGAGCTATCACTGGAGCTAGACATTTTGTAAAAACCCTAGCATCTATAGCTAACTCAAAGGTTAATACAGGAAAGTGATAATGTGAGCCAGACACAAAATTTGAGAAATTTTCTGAAGCCTGTGGCTATAGGAATTTCTTGATAAGCATCTTTTAGGTCTAATGTTTCCATAAAACTCTGAAGAGGAATGACTGGTAACAGACTCTGAAGGGTCAACAATATGAATTTTTATGCATTCACAAACAATTGAGAAAAGAAAAACATATAGAACTAGTATCTAGGAAAGCTTGTTCTATAAAACCAGAAACATTCTGAAGTAGAACTCTTCCTCCTACCTTTGGTCTACAGGCGTATTATGACTGCTAAGGTAAGTGTGTGGCCGAACCTGAGGAAAATCTCTGGTTGGTTCAGAATGGAGGGAGGAATTCCCCTGAAAGGAGGTACGTGTACCCAGTGCCAAGTGTAACCCTCCTGAATTAGTATTAGTACCAAGGAGTCTGTTGGTCAGTCCTATGGGTCAGACTTAGAGATGTAGGAACAGGAGGGGAAGGGGAGGAATGCTGCCATAGTCATTCTGAAGCTGTAGTCTGTCACTTTTTGAAGGGGTCCCTGTTTTTTTTTTCCCTTCCTGCTATCTCTTCTTTATTTCATGTTTGCCAGTGCCAGGGATTGATTATTTTCTCTTTAAAAAAAGCACAGGGTTTGTAATATTTATAATGTGGCGCTTGAAAAATCTCATTAACTCCTTGAAATAATTTGCCTCTGTCATCAAACTGTTTAAGAACATGAGAAGCAACTGGACCAAACAAAACTTCCTAGTCTAAAGTAAGTTTAAAATCTCCAACTTTTATCTTATAAGAAAACTTGTGAGTACATACCAGGCATAATTTCTCAAAATGGTACAGTAGTACTGGACCTAGATACAGTATCTGCATCATCATACACATTCTAAAAAAAGCATATTTAGACATCTGAGACTGGTTAGAAACTGAAGGATTCAGATAGGACCTACCTTTTGAAGGAAGTGTGGCAGAGGAATCCCATAAACGAAAGGTCCACCACTTGGCAGAATAAACTGGAAGAAGGAAATTATCTCATCAATATTTCTAATATCTTACCTTCTTGTCCACAGTGGAAAAGTTCATATTAATAAGTGTTCTGCCTTTCTTGGGGACTAAAGGCTGAGGTTATTGCAGGCAGCAATTAATACATCCTGCAAGGCTGACATAATAGGAGGCGAATGAGTAGCATGGAGTAAATCTACTTGCAGTATACCACAACATCTCATCAGTTTAGAGACAACATCCAATTGTTCCCGCAAAAACACATCATTCATCCAGGAACCAGTGTTAGAAAAGGAAAAATCCTCTAATGGAGTTGGAGAGGACAAACTTTACTCTAAATCAGAGTCTTGGGCTTGAGAATCAGACAAAGAAAAAAAACTGTCTCTGTCTATGTCAGAATCCTCTGACACATTTTCCTAAATAATATATTAGCTAAGTTAGCTTTCTGGTATGCATTTTTGCTCTCCAGGATAGAAAGCCTGATAAAATCCTGGCTAAGATAAGAAAATCATGCTTATGAACAGCGAAAATGTATTTAGATAAGCAATGTCTAACCTTTCATTTATTTTTTTTTTTGCTGGAAGGAATCCGACTGGGAGATTGTACTTAATCCTGGACAAGAGGTCTCTTTTTTCCTGGTCCCTCTGACAAGAACCTCCCAAATAAAGTCCCAGACCCAAAGAAGATGTTTCTCCCATGCTTGTACTGGACACTGGAACAGCTGCAGAGGATGTGTCTAACCCCCAGGCTAATAGGTAGCAATACACAGTACAGAGTTTATACTTATTAATTTTAAGGACATAAAGTAATTATTGCGGATAACAATCTTGGTGAAGACACAATAATAACAACTTCTCATGAAATCTTATCATCATCTGTAGAATTACAAATCATTACAGACTCTACCTCATCAATTGTGTTGTCAGTAGATAATATGTTTTATTAAGGAATTTAGATAGCAAAGAAATGAATGTAGATAAGATGATGAATATAAACTGAACTAGTGGTTCACATAGTTTTTCAAAAACACAGTAAAAGAATAAGATGCACTGAAAATTATAGGCTAACAAAGAATGGTTCAGAATCCAGGGGTGTATGTGCTTACAAATGGCAAAACACATCCCTGGATTCTGAATCATCCTTTGTTAGCCTGTCATTTCAGTGCATCTTATTCTTTTACTGTATCTTTGAAAAACAATAATAATACATACATGGAAAACTGTAGCAAAAATGTCAGTACTGATGGAGTACCCAAGCCAAAAGTGCTACCAGTAAGGTAATAAAAAGGAGAAGAGGTTCACAGTATCATGGGTTAGTCCTGTATTAGCGACTACTATTACATTATTTGTATTAAAAGATCAAGTCCAGAGTTGTTTTTATTTTTTTTTTGCAACATTTCTTTTTGTTATAATTATGCTCTCACCAAGCAAAGTGGGCTTTCTTATTCTAAAATGTGTTGTTTTTACTTTAGTTGCTACAGTGAACCTATATTTATTAAGTTTAGCACCAGAATTACCTGTTCTAAAGACTTAAACCTTGCCTGTGATATAAATAGGACCTGCTGGAGAGATAGGTATGTATCCCCATCCATGTGAAGCAGAGGTCCTTCCTAACCCAGTTCAAATGCAACTTGGACAATTGGATAGGAAACCAGAAATTCATCCCTGGTTTGGCACCTATGTCTCTAATGCAAACAGATAACCTGTAAATTGTCCATTTCCCATCCCCATGCTTACACTTATCAAGGGTGTCAGAAGTTGTCAGATATTCGGGATGCATGACTATGCTTAAAAAGGCCCTTGTGGTCATTAGCCTAATAAACACCTATAAACCTATGAATTTATACGTTTAATAATCTGATGTTTCTGTTTACCATATGCTGAGCAACTACCCAATTACCTCCTGATTCCACATCATCCAGCCCCGCCTTCTAATGCTGCACTACAGGAGTGAAGCAGTTCTGTAGTGGGTTAGCACATTTTCTTAAGTCTGCAGCAGATTTTATTACAAAGTAACTAGAATGTTGCACAGTCAGTAATAAAGTCAGACAATAAATAAAAAAATTAATAAATAAATAAATGCAGCCAAATGAAAGGCAACAAAAGTGAGATGGAACAGGATAAGATTCTTAGTAAGATGTGTAGTGTTTAGCATCCAGTGTAGTAAAACTAATAAATCAATGTCTACAAATGGATTTTAGGGAGAAAACTATCAACGTGTGATTGTGAATCATCTCAATGACAGACCTACTGTACAGTGCATTTGTATGTTGTACCACAATGAATAATTGCTGAAAAAGAAAACATTGGAATAATCTGTGAAAATGAAGATGCAGCAAAGTGATATCATATTAGTTAACTGTTCACTATAGTGTGATAGAGTGTGTGTGTGTGTGTGTGTGTGTGTGTGTGTGTGTGTGTGTGTGTGTGTGTGTGTGTGTGTGTGTGTGTGTGTGTTATACTGTAGTGTCTAACAGGTTTTAAATTTAATAATTCCGCAGAAGAGCACATAATTTTGCCTTCTTTCCAGACCTCTCAGCTGTGCCTCATTTTGTCTCATATGTTTGCCTTGTCCCTAGTAAAGGTTTTAAATTTCTAGTAAATCATAGGTACATAATGCCAGTACTGTTCAGAAAATGCATGTTGATGCAAAACCTGAATAACAGACATTAAATGTATATTAAAACAAAATAGTGTTACCATCTGTCCCTCTCTGTAAGGGACAGTCCTTGAGAAACCTTCATTGGGCAGTTACATCCTTGGGGAAAAAAATGGCAAATGTCTTGAGATTTTAGGATAAAAAAATATTTCTTAAGTTTTCTTTACTAGTTGCATAAAACAGCTATTTTGAATCTGAAACACTTCAGTGTTATAAGAAATAGCATAAACAACTCAAATGCTACAAGAATAAGATTTTATTTTGGCAAAAGAGTGACATTTTGCCTTTGCACTGGCCATGGGTATAGTCTATCCTGAAAAAAATAGTATTTCTACAAAAATGTCTCACTTTGGGCATTTGAAAAGGTGGCAACCCTAATACAAAACAAGCATATGATTTGTTCATTTGTCCCCTTTATTTTTGGATTAGTTCAGAATGTATGCTGCTGTCAGTTCAACAGTGCTAAGTGTTTTTACTAACTTTCAAAGCTGGAAAAACATTTCACACTCCTATGGTTTCTCTTTCTCTTCTTTGTTTCTTTCATTTTTTTCTGTAACTGGTATTTTGGACAAGTCTGTGGTTTCCTCCATAAAACTGATCAATCAGTCCACTGGTAGACAAATGTTTATTAGTTTTACATCTATTTATTACACTGTATGCCAAGAACTATACACCTTATTAAGAATTGTATCCTGTTCCATCTTACTTTTGTTACCTTTCACTTGTATATAGCTTTGTTTATTTTTTATTGTCTGACTGAGTTACTGAATTTACTGCATTCTTGTTACTTTATAATAAAATCTGCTGCAGAATACAGAAAGCATGTCAAACCCGGGATGTAGATGCTGCTTTTTCAAGTTTAGTCTAAGGTCTGGTACTGCTATCCCACACCCCCCCCATGCATCCATGCTACCCTGCCCCCAATGCATCCATGCTGCCCCACCAAAGTTCAGTATTCTGAGTTGTCCACAGTCACTCTTAACTGGCATTCAGTAGCAATGATTCACTGCAGCAAGCACTGTACCACATCAAGGTAGCCAGTCACAGATACATCACAAACAGAAAATGCAAGTTAACACAGATCCAGTTATTACAGCAACTTTCTAAGTTTATAAGAGCAGTATATCATATTGGTCCCTATTATTGGGTCTTCGTTCACTCTGTCTCTCACATGCACAGAAAATGCATATTAACACAGATCCAGTTATTCCAGCAACTTTCTAACAGCAATTTTTAAAATATGTCCCTATTGTTGGGCCTTTGTCCAGATTTCATATCCTTCAGAAATATTTCTTACAGTATTGCATCTCTGGTTTCATTCAGAACTGTCAGATAGCATCTTTAAGGGTTAGAACCAGTAATTTAATTTCTTACTAATTTCAAAGTTTGAGATTAACCTCTTCTCTTCCAGAATCCACTGTTAAAACATATACATTAAGCAGCTGCAATACAGTCTTTTTAATAACAACTGCATTAGTCCATGCTCCAAGCTACCTGGTGTAGAGTACATATTGACATCCAGTAAAGGATCTCCTTTGGCTTCAGCCATGGTTGAAACAGATAAAAAACAACAATAAAATACACAAAATCTGTTCAAAACTAGTCCCAATTTGAAAACCACAACAAACCAAAAAAAAAAAAAAACTGGAACCAAACTGAAAACCAAAGAACCATATTTTTAATAACAACGGCATTAGTCCATGCCCTGAGCTATCTGGTGTAGAGTACACACTGACATCCAGTAAAGGATCTCCTTTGGCTTCAGCCATAGTTGAAATGGATAAAAAATAACAATAAAATACACACAATCCATTCAAAACCAGTCCAAATTCAAAAATCAGAACAAACCAAAAAAACTGGAACCAAACCTAAAACCGTTGTTATTAAAAATACAGTTCTTTATGTATTTTATTGGTGTTTTTTATCCATTTCAATCATAGCTGAAGCCAAAGGAGACCCTTTACTGAATGTCAGTGTGTACTCTACACCAGACAGCTTGGAAGCATGGACTAATGCCATTGTTATTAAAAATATGGTTCTTTGGTTTCAGTTTAGTTCCAGTTTTTTTGGCTTGTTTTGGTTTTCAAATTGGGACTAGTTTTGACAGCTACTAAGCAACTTGCTACAGTTTCCACTGAGAAGATCTTTTTCTGTAACCTGAACTTGACATTTTGGGGGCAATAGGTGAACAATTTGAGGGGGATTGGGTCTTAGTCATTTTGCAGTATAAGTTCTGTGAAAGTCTGCTGAGGGCTTTTGCAGTTGCTGTTAAAAAGAAATTATGTCTTACCATAAGGTTCCAGCTGTGCTGTTCATCTTCTTTCATTCATCACTGATGGGGTTCAGTTCCAAGCCCTCGGAACCGAGTCAGCCTATTACCATGCTCGCACCAGCCAAAAAAACTCTCAAGCTAAGTCTCTGCCCAGAATGCCCTTCTTCCTGTTACCTCAGAGCGAGTTTGCTAAAAATGAAGTACAGCTGGAGTCATTTCTACGCAAGTACCCACTTAGACCCAAAGCACCCCCCAGGAGCCTTTGGAGGGGGAAGGAGGGTGGGAAGTGATGAATAAAAGAAGATAAACAATACAGACGGAACATTATGGTAAGACATAACTTCTTTATCTGATGTTGCTAATCTTCTTTCCATTCATCACTGATGGGACAGAAACCCAAGCTACCTTGAGGTCCATGGGCGGCCCTTATGGAAGAACATTTCTGAGTACCATTGAGCCAAAGGCAGCTCTCCCCCTGGAGACCAGGTCCAATTTGTAAGCCCAAGTAGCTGCTGCGCAGATGTCATCCATGGATGCCCTGGAATGGAATGCTATACAAGTTGCCATAGATCTAGTGGAGTGGGCTTTAACTTTTGGCATGGATTAATTATGCAGGGAATAGGTGACACATATGCAGTCCCTTAGCCATTTTGATAATGTAACCTTGGAAACAGCCTCTCCAATTTTGCTTCCCAAAAAGGGGATGAAAAGCTATTCAGATTTACAGATAGGTTTGGTCCTGTCTAGGTAAAATATTAATTGTCTATGTACGTCTAAGGTGTGAAGGCAATACTCTCCTCTACTGGCAAAAATTCAGAAAGAACACTGGTAGATCACTAGACTGGTTAACAGAGAATTCAGAAACAACTTTAGGAAGAAAGGATGGGTTTGTTCAAAGTGACACACTGTCTTTATTGAAAGACCAGGTAGGGCCTCTTGATAGAAACAATGCCTGCAGCTCCGAAACTCTTCTGGCAGAGGTAGTGGCTACCAGGAACAAAGATTTCCAAGACAAAAACTTTAGGTCACACTTAGTCGTAGGCTCAAAGGACTTTTGAGTCAAAGACTGGAGGACTAAAGTGAGGTTCTATGATCTGAGAGGAGGCCTGAGATGAGAAGTCCCTTTGAGGAATGCCTTGCAGAGGTGTAACGAAATAAGGGTGTTGCCATCTATACCATTGTGGAAGTTGGAAACTGCCACTAGATGTACACGTACTGTAGAAGCAGAGGCTCCATTATCAAAAAATGTAGCCAAATATTGAAGCACTGCAGTAACTGGAGCCGAATACGGGTCTAGCATGTTATCCTTGGACCACATAGAAAACCTTTTCCATTTATCCTGATATAGTCTTCTGGTGGATGGTTTGTGAGAGGCCAGAATATCTCGAACAGGTGAGGGGAGATTAGCCTGCCTGGCGACTAGCAGAAGTGGAGAAAACAAGCTGTCAGCTTGAGAGTGGACAGGTTTGGGTGACTCAACCCTTGGGAGTGAGTGATCAGATCTGGAAAGGTGTAGAGAAGTCCTGTGAGCCAATTGTGGATCAGAGCATCCCTCTGTGACTCTCGGTGACTCTCTCTCTGGGGTAAGTAGGGCAAAGTAGCTGCTGCCCTTGGTGTTTGATGGGGAGGTGAAAAGATCACAGCAAGGCTGGCCCCAGTGACTGAAGATTACAGACGCCACCTCGGGTTGAGGGACCACTCATGGGGCATGAGGATGCATCTGCTCAGTTTGCCTGCAATGACGTTGGAACTCCCCGGGATATGCATTGCTATCAGAAAGCGATTGGAAGCTATCTCCCACTGACAGATTCTCATGGCTTCTCAACAAAGGGGGTAGGACTTGGTTCCTCCTTGCTTGCTGATGTACCAGACCACTGACATATTGTCTGACTGGACTGCAATTATCCCGGAGGGGAGAGCCACATGGAATGTCTGCAATGCTAACGGCACGGCTCTCGGTTCTAGGACACTGATATGCAGGTGGGCCTCTGAGTTGGATCATGTGCCTTTGACAGTCTTTCCCTGAAAATGCCCCCCCCCCCCCCCAATCAGGGAAGCATCCGTGGTCACAATGTCTGAGGGCTGAAAAGGTCAGCTCCAAAGATCTATGTATGGCCTCATCCACCAAAGCAGGTCCTGCTTGCAGGAGTTGGTTATTCGAATCTTGTAATCCAGGGGATGACAGTTTCGGAACCATTGACACAGAAGGAGCCATTGCAGAATTTGCATATGTAGCTTTGCTAGAGGCACTATTGGAACTGATGCAGCCATAGAACCTAGGGTTTGGAGAACTTCTCTTACAGGGACTGATGTTTGAGAAAGAATCACTCAGATTTGAAGCCTCAGTCGACGGAGTCTGTGAAGAGGGAGTGATACCAGACAGGACTGAGTACTGAACACTGTTCCAATGAACTCTATTTGTTGCGTAGGGATAAGATGTGATTTTTTCCCAATGTATCGTTATTCCCAACAATTTTGCCAGAGAGAGAGAGTATGTTGTAGTGTAGTTACCAGAACATGCTTGGTAGGGGCGGTAAGAAGCCAATCGTCTACATATGGAAACACCCAGAATCCTTTTAGTCTCAAGTGAGCTGTTACCACTGCCATGCATTTTGTGAACACTCTGGGGGCTGTAGAGAGACCGAACGGCAGGGCACAGAATTGGTAATGACTGGCTGATAGCCGGAAGTGAAGCAGACTCCTGGAGCATTTGTCCATCTTGATGTGGTAATAAGCATCCTGGAGATCTATAGAGCACATCCAATCACCTTCTCTTAAAAAGAGAAGGATAGACTGAACAGTGACCATCCAGAATTTGGTTTGGGTGACAGACTTGTTTAAGCTGCTGAGATCCAAAATGGGTCTCCAGTCCACGATCTTTTTTGGCACCAAAAAGAATCTCGAGTAAAATCCGAATCCACGCTTGTCTGGTGGGACTAGCTGAATGACTCTTTTTTGAAAAAGCTTTATAATCTTTGGAGCTGCTGCTCCCTTTGACTGGGTGTAACGTTGGGAAGTTTTCTTGGAAATTTTTGGCTGACAAGAAAGGGGAATGGTATAACCTCTGGTGATAATATTCTGCACTCAGCGACTGGTGGTGATACAGTACCAGGCAGCTTGGTGCAGAGAGAAACGACCCCCGACTGCTTCCAGAGGTAAGCAATCGGGCTGCACCTTAGGAGTGCTGATAAGGCTGCCCAGAGAAAGAGTCCCTGGAGCCCTGGCTACGAGTACTCCCTCTGCCTCTATAGGGGCACCTTGCAGAATTGATACGCCCTCTGCCTCTGGGAGTATCATCATCACGTGTGGCACGGAAAGGACCCTGAGATTTCTTATGCCACATTTTCCCACTCCTCTGATTCCTGGAGAAGGTATGTTGAGGGTTTGAAAACCATAGGCCTACCACAGACAGGGTTTTTCCATCTTGCTCGCACCTGGCTAGTGTGTCCTTCACTGTGGAGCCAAAGAGGGATGAAGCTTCGATGGCAGCATTCAGAAAGGAAGACTTGAAGGGATCCGGGAGGTCACAGATGTGCATCCAGGCATGATGTCTCATAACAATGCCTGAACCCACTGCTGTAGCCGCCCCTTCAGTCGCGTGTGAGAGCAACCTCAGGGAAAAGTTGGATATTGATTCCAGGGATGGTAGCTGCGAGGCCACTTTGTCCTTGACCTCGTCAGACAACTGTCCTGCGAGTGTCCCATAGAGTTTGGAGATCAAGTCCCTCTGGAGCCTCGTAAAATGTGCCAAATAATTCAAGGACCATACAGCAAAGGTCCCTGATGCAAAAACATGCTTCCCAAGTCTGTCCACTGCCCGGAACTCCCTGTTGGGTGGGTGGACAGTGGGACTTTCCTCAGCCAAATCCTTTTTTGTGGCCACCACCACCACCATAGAATCAGCTGGTAATCCTTTGGACCAGTGCAGATTCTCAACAGGAGGGGATAGAATTTTGTCTGGTCTCTGGGGGATCACCTCAATGGAATCAGGGTTCTTCCACGTGCGCTGACGATGAGCTGGATGAGCTCATCAGCAGGCAATGATCACCTGAGAGGTAGATGGCCAGGCACGAAAGGCCTGCAGGAACATGGGCTCCTCAGACGAAGGGTTGGAGGGCTTCCAGTCACCTCTCTGTTTTAACATCTCCAGGATGTCTCCAAAGAAGACATCATCAGGAGGTGACTATGGGGACCTTTCACCAAAGTAATCTATGTCTTCCATTAAGGACTCCTCAGGCGAGTCCACGTGCTTCCTCTTGGATGTCTTCTTTTGAGGGGGCTCCTCAGGGGGGTCTCTGAGGAGGACTCGGAAGAGTGGGTACCATGAACAGGGGTGTCCTGCGGCTTCTCTGCCCAGTATCCTGGCGGTGGTGGTCTGTGACAGCTGCAGCTCGGGGAAAAAAAATGGAATTCTAAAATCATAGGAGTGCTACCAGAAGCAAGAGCCCTGGCCCACCCAAAGAGGGTTGGGAGCCCAGAACCGAGGAAGACAACCTTGGGATCAGGGTCACACCTCGCTCCAACGGACCCACCTCCACAGGTGGAGCCTCAAGCAAAATCGGCGCAGACACAGCCATCGGCGCAGAGAAGAGAACCAAGGAGAAATTTGGCACCATACCATGGGCTAATGCACCTGTCCTCCAATCCCCAGATTCAGGAAGGACCGGTTCGGCGGGAACCAAAAACCAAAGGGACAAACTCGGAGCCGGAGTGAGGTGCACCATAGCCACTGAGGTGGTGGGTTCCAAGAAGGATGTCAGAACAGAAGGCTTCGGAACCGAAATGGTTGAAGGAGGAGTGTAAGATGGAGTCCATAGATAAGCAACCCAAGTCCAGCAGGTGAATGGGTTTTAGAAAGTGATGGAATCCCCCTGGCTACCAACAGCTGGTCCACAAGATGCACCATGTTGTGTTCCAAAAGGGTCCTGGTGGATCTAGTGGATACTCCAGACGAGGAGTCAGGACGTTCAAGAAATTAGCTATATGCTTGGCCCATAAATGGCTCTACTGAGGGAGAGTATCGGGTCCATGGTGCAAGGTCTGCTGGCACCGAAGTCTCTAGTTTCAAGACCAGAAGCAAAGGGGTCAGATCCAGTGAGGTCGGTATAACGTTAATTGCCAAAGTGGCACTCAGAGCCGAAACGGTCAGTTCCAAAATGGAAAGTGAAGTCGAAGGTGCCAGAGGCAGGCCCTGTGCCAATACAGGCCTTGGTATCAAAGGTTTTGAGATGGTCAGAGCCAAGGAAGGCAGAGCTGAAGAGGCAGATTTATGTTCCGATGATAACATAGGGACATTAGATTTCCCAGGTTTGATCTGATCACCCGATGGTGAATAAGGAACAGAATGGAATCTCTTTTTGTCCTTAGAAGGAGGGGTTGAGACCTCCATTGCAGAAATGGCCTCTGAGAAGGGAGACTTGATTAACCCCTTCAGAATGAGTCTATTTTTGCACTCATTAAGAGTGCGTTGGCTGAAACTTTGACAAATATCACATGGAGGCTGCACCAAAAGGTGGGCCACTCCCAAACAGTATATACAGTCATCATGCAAGTCACTGTTAGATAACTTGCCCTTACAAGAAGTACAATGCTTAAAGCCAGAGGTACCCTTCTTATCCGACATTTTAATAGAAAAGTCAGTAACAAAAAGGCACAGCCTGACCATCCATGTAAAACAAGGTTTATTGCTTCAAGCTTTCAAGTTGAAACTCTTTTTTCAATAATGAATCAGTACATTAAAACCACAGATTAAATATAGAACACCAGCGAATCACATAACATATCTCATAAACACATTATATTATTATACAATTTACATAATTAATATAGTTGACTAAGCCTAGTTCACTAAAAAATTTCATTAAAAACAATGGTCAACTTAACAAATTTCATTACTGCCTAAAAAGCTCCACAGGACAACTGTAATACTCTAACTAACATATGCTTATCTTAATTTCAAAATGGGTTTAATACTATTAGTTTTAAGCCCTGGATAGACATCATATCTAAAAAAAGTTTATCCATTTGTATTCTGCTCTCTCTGTGACATTCACAATGCCCCAAATCTAAAAATAAATCTACAGCTCCCAATACAGGTGCAGCAGAGGGAGAGAGACTGAAGCAAGCAAAGAGGAACACCACAAATGAAAGACTTGGGGGCAAGACCGAAGGTAGGCCCTATAACAAGAAGCAGAAAGACTTAGCAGGATATACTATTGTTAACTTGTCTGGCTTTGAATTTTCTGAACTGGAACTGAGTTTACTAGACAAGGGTTTAACTTTTATTCCAACTGGTAATGGTGTATTGCATGCCAGCATTACAGAGCTAAGAATATTTGTAAGGAATTTAGATCAGAATGATGATACCACAGTACAAGGACAAAATGACTGACTTCAACAATTGGCTAAGCTTCTGGTGTCATTCTAAGGGGATCCAGTATCTGTCTGCCTGAGATGACATGATCGACAAACCATGATGCTTTGCCAGAGATGGTCTGCACCTGTCGCCCCTGGGATTCCGGATACTGGCTAAGGCTCTAGCCACCCCTATAGTGCCTTTTTTAGGCAAGGTTCAAATGACAAATTCACCACCGTAACAGGTACAAGCAAGAAGAATCTGAGGGTATTGCTACTCAATGCTAGAAGTCTAAACCTCAAAATGCACTCACTCGAGGCACTCCTTAAAATGGAGAACATCGACATCTGTGCAGTGGCAGAGACCTGGTTCAAGGCTCCAGAGATTACCCCTGCATTACCAGGCTATAATTCATACCACACCTTTCGGCCACCTAACCTGGACCGAAAGGACACTAAAGGCGGAAGTGTGTCCATATTCATTAAGGATATCCACACCTCCAGGCTAGTTGCTCAGCATAATGCATCCGAGATTATCCAAGTGCAACTAACTCTGGGCAAGACCGCAATCCAGATTGTAGCTTCCTACAGATCCTCCACCATGCCCCAGGATTCCCACTCCTCATTTCTTGATACACTGGAAAATATTAGGGTACAACCTAACACCCTAATAATGGGCGATTTCAACTACCCCACCATTAACTGGGAAAACTACTCTTGTACCAACTCTTGTGCTCAACGTTTTCTGGAATTCATAAATTCCAATGCCTTGGATCAACTTATCCACACCCCCACTAGGGGCAGCAATATCCTAGACCTGGTTATTACCAACATGGGCAACTGGTGCTCCACACTAGAGGTCAATTCCTCGTTGGTCAGATCTGACCACAAGCTAATCACCCTAGACATCCACATCCCTCTCCCACCCCCCATTAGGGAAACCACAGTAAAAAATTTCTCCAAACTTCACGACACCCATGCTGACAGACAACAAAGGTATGACTGCTGAATACTACACAAATGCACTTTATAAGCACTTACACGAGTGCATGGATCATGCAATCCTTAACAGAACCAAGATGCTATCCTCCAAAAAAAGGAAGCCAATCTGGTGGTCCCCTGCCATAAACAAACTCTACAACAGAAGAAAGAAACTGTTGCAAAAAAGAGTAAAATCTCATGATTGGAGAAACTCCCTGGTCAGCCTCAGTAAGAAGCTGAGATCCCTCATAAAATCCTCCAAAGCTAGTTACGAAAACAAAATTGCCACGGACTCTAAAGACAACCACAAAGCATTCTATAGCTATGTCAAGAATCTCAATGGCAACACTCAGATTTGCTCTGAGTTACAGCACAATGGCACTAAATATACAAAACCAACTGATATTGCCAACATCCTGGCAGATAGGTTCAGTGCTAACTTTACCCCCCTGTCATCCGCTGAAGGGCCCATCTCTATACCAGAAGAATGCAAAGTTCCTGTAATCACGGTTGCACAGGTAAAAAACATACTGTCCAAAGCCAAGAACACAGCATCCATGGGACCTGATAACATCCCAGGCTGTGTTCTACATGAACTACAGAACGAACTGGCACCCCACCTAAGTAAAATGTTCAATCATAGCCTCACCTCAGGCTATGTGCCCACTGAATGGCGCACAGCGACGGTTATCCCACTCCACAAAGGGAGAGCCACCACAGACCCCAGAAACTACCGCCCCATTAGCCTAATGAGCATGGTCTGCAAGGCCATGGAATGTATCATCATGGAACTTATAAACAATGACATTGGTAAGCTCCAAACTCAGGACCCCACCCAGTTTGAGTTTGTAAAAGGTAGATCTTGTCTCCTAAACCTGATAGACTTCTTTGAAGAAGTCACCAAAGCCGTAGATGAGGGTAAGGTGGTTCACACAGCCTATCTAGATCTCGCCAAGGCTTTCAACACCATCCCCCACTCTGGAATTATAGATAAACTCACTAAACTAGGTATAAATCCCTATGTCACAAGATGGGTTGCCAACTGGCTCACTGACAGAACCCATACTGTGAAAGTAGCAGACTCCAAATCCAACTTCAGACCAGTGACAAGTGGAGTACCACAGGGTTCAGTCCTGGGTCCTCTCCTGTTTGGTATCTACTTCTCGGAAGTACAGTCTAACACAGAAGGTCTTTGGCTAATGAAGTTCGAAGATGACTGCAAACTAGGAGCCATAATCAAAACTCCAAAAGATGTGGACATCCTACAAAAGGGCCTCGCTGAGACAGATGCCTGATGTCAAAGCCATGGCCTCAAGCTCAATGCCAAAAAGTGCATTGTCAACCCTTTTGGTAAAAACTCTGTACCCATGAACTACCACATAGGCGATAGTCTACTAAACATCAAAAGTGTGATAAGAGACCTTGAGATACAGGTGGACAGTAATCAGAAAATCCTTCTACATGGCACACCTTATCACAAAAGGTTTCTCATCCAGGAAAAAATAGGTCATTGTTCCCCTCTACTCATCACTCATTAGACCCATTATAGAGTACAATGCCCCTTTTGGTATGTACCTCACAAGACATCTACAACAACTGGAAAGGCCACAAAAATACCTCACAAAGAGGATTACCGGCCTCAAACAGATGCCCTACGCAGACCGTCTCAAAAAACTGCAGCTTTACTCCGTTGCATATCGCCTACTCAGAGGCAATCTCTGCCTAACACACAAAGCTATGTCAAACCCAGAGCTTTTAGACATGCTCAACTTAAAGAAATCGCAATCCCTATGAGCTACATGCCCTAGGGACTTAACCCTTGTCACCACGACAAACAGAACATGCTGGAGGGATAGATTCCTGTCCCAGAGACTTCCCATACTCTGGAACAAACCACCTATATATATCAAACAAAGCTCCTCATTATCACTCTTCAAGAAAAATCTTGATGATTGGATGGGAGATAGGAAATTCACCCCAGGGATCACTTCTGTGGCTCTTCTCGACAGTGGCACACGAAAATTATTTTCTTGGGTGGCGAAAGCCAGGGTACCTTTTGGCTAGGCTTATATAGGTCCTAGGGCCAATAGCCTAGTATCTACCTATGAACCTATGAATAATAATACCAGCACTGAAAATGTCTTAAAAAGAAGTAGCACGTTTTTACCTAATAGCACAGCGACTGTCACAACCTTTTTACAGTTATGTGAGAATGATGTTTATGATTTGTTTTTTAATGGGAAATCATCTAGTTTTCATAACCTGAATGCTAATGAAAGAAAAATATTAATGGACTTAGTTAAAAGGACTGACATTATACTGAAACCACCTGATAAAGGTGGGAAAACAGTTATATTTAATGTACAACAATATCAAGAACTGATGTATGAATTTTTAAATGACAGTGCAACATTTAAGGTTATAGAGCTGAACAGAATGATTTATAGGATTAAAACTGAATTGTATGACTATTTAATGCAGTTAGCAATTACTCCTGAACAGTATAATTATTTCTACATAGAACATCCTGTCTGTCCGGTTATATATGGGTTGCCCAAGCTTCATAAAAACTTGATTCACCCTCCAATGAGACCCATAGTCTCAGGAAAACAATGGGCTACTACAGCAATCTCAAAATATTTAGACCAGCAACTTAAACCTCTAGTGAAACACAGTATGTCCTATACAAAGGACACTGGTGAATTTTTAGTCACTGAGAATGTTTTTGGATATGAATATGACAAATGTGTTGCTTGTAACTATGGACATTAAGTCCTTATTTACAGTTATTCCTAACAATATAGGCATTGAATATGTTAGAGAATTTCTAGTTAAGCACACCACTTTTACAGCAAATAAAATTTCACTATGTTCTCTAATGGAGATTGTTTTGCAAAATAATGTTTTCATGTTTGGGGATGATGTGTATCATCAGACTTCAGGAGTAGCTATGGGCACACCTGTAGCAAATAGCTATGCTAACATTGTGTTGGCTGGATGGGAAGAATATACTATTTTTGATTCTAACAAAAATGAATACTACAATAGTGCTTTAATGCACTACAAACGTTTTGTAGATGACATAGTATTATTGTGGAGAGGTAGCAAGGAGGCAATGGAGTTATTTGTTGAACATCTACGGAATAGCACCAAAATGTCTTGTTCAGTAGAGGAAATTTCTTGGATGTTAAACTGATGAATATTGGTGGTAAAATTCATACATCTATATATAGGAAAGAGGTACAAGCAACTAGATATGTACATAATTCCAGTATACACCCCACTCATGTTTATAAAGGTGTAGTAAAAAGTCAATTCTTGAGAGTCAGTAGGCTAAACACCACTGAAGAAGTGTTTGGAGCTGAAATTAGTACTATGACACAGTACTTTTTGGCAAGAGGTTATAGTAGAGATTTATTAACTAAGAATGTAGAATATGTTAAATCTGAAAGGCCTAGTGTGGCTAAACCCATATTTACTTAAAGGCAACAATGCCCAGAAGAACAGCCCAGTGAGAGAAGCTGGGTTTAATAAATTAGGATATATGATGAAGTACAACAGACATTCTAGGCAGATTCAGTCCAAAATTAAAATAAATTGGACTGTTCTTAGCTCTGATTTTAATGTTAGGAAAATAGTAGAAGAAAAGCCTTATTTTGTATATAAGAAAGAGAAGAACCTCAAACAACTTCTTTGCTATAAAGATTTTGATAAAAATGAAGAGTTACACAGATTTAATAAAGGAACAGACCTGCTATAACTGTACCTTTTGTAAGTTCATTAATATGGAAACATGATTTATACATCCTATAACAAGTTAATTTTATTTTTAAGGCATTTGGGACGTGCAATAGTGAAAATTTAGTTTACTTGGCTAACTGTGAAAAATGTTTGTGTTTTTACATTGGAAAAACTAACTGTAAATTCAAGGAGATAATTGCATCCCACTTATCTGATATAAGAAGGAGGGTTGAGACAAATGCACTTAGCATATTTTACATTGTGGAAATTAACATATATTTAAATTTAGGATACTGCAGAGTGTTTGCAAAAACAAGAGGTGGGGGGACATTGTGAATGCCACAGACAGGCAGAAAACAAATGGATAAACTTTTTTAGATCTGATATCTATCCAGGGCTTAATAAAACTAATAGTATTAAACCCATTTTGAAATTAAGACAAGCATATGTTAGAGTATTACAGTTGTCCTGTGGAGCTTTTTAGGTAGTAATGAAATTTGTTAAGTTGACCATTGTTTTTAATGAAGTTTTTTAGTGAACTAGGCTTAGTCAACTATATTAATTATGTAAATTGTATAATTATATAATGTGTTTATGAGATATGTTATGTGACTGGTTGGTGTTCTATATTTATTCTGTGGTTTTAATGTACTGATTCATTCTTGAAAAAGAGTTTCAACTCGAAAGCTTGAAGCTATAAACCTTGTTTTACATGGATGGTAGTGCTGTGCCTTTTTGTTACTGGATTTAATTTTGTGTTGGTTTACCAGTACGTTAAGCTGTTCTTCACCTGCTTCCTGGATTTTAATAGAAAAGGACACCACAACTAACTGTATAATCCAACAACAATGAAGTCACTCAGTTCAGAAATCACAAGAAAAATACCAATATTACAACACACTGTATATGAGAAGAAAGGGAACCCCCTGAATAAAGATAAAAGCTAACAGGTTAAGCAAGAGAAAACAATACCAGCTATGGTACTGAAGAAATACCACAACGGTAAGGGAAAAGGCTGTACCAACAATGGTACTTAAAGTTTACCAATGGTAACAATGGGTAAAGTGGAAAATATGTGGTTAGATCAAAGAAAAGACACTAGTAATACTAAAGGTTTAGTAAAATATGAAGATATCCAAAAACTTTTACACAAATATCAACAAAGATTTTACTTGGCTGAGAGCTCGGCTGAAACACGGCTTTATGGCTATGTGGCAAACGAGATCTGAAGTAACAGGGAAAAGGGCATTCTGGGTAGAGACTCAGTTTGAGAGTTTTTTTGGTTGGTGCGAGCTTGGTAATACGTCGACTCGGTTCCGAGGGCTTGGAACTGAACCCCATCAGTGATGAATGGAAAGACGATTAACATCAGATCATAGCTTTAGCTACATTTCTCAACTTGCATATGTCCATATATGCTACTGCCAAGTATTACAAACAATGCTAGTCTTATTGCTGTGGTACTTTTTAAAATCTGTGCTGCTGTTTTCAAAGACTATCCCTGCCTATGTGGTGAAGTTTTTTAACTACTATTTGCTTTTTAATGTAATAATGTGAACACAGAAGAAATAATTGAAATGGATTTGCAACTGTGTTTTACGGTACTATTTTTTGGAGGTGGAATTAAGAGTGAATTTTTTCCAGAGGTCAGAGAGGAGCCTGATATGAAATAATATCTTAATTATGTGTGGTGTTAGAATAAAAAACAGAGATGTCATCTGGATAAATGTTGGGCTAATGACAGCTATCTGATGTAGGACATCTAAGGTGTGTATTTTTAAACTATTTATTTATCTGCTGATAGGAAATTAAATAACATGTTCAGTATCATACAGTAGGCAAATGGGGATTATACAGAAATATCTATTTTGATTATGGGTTGTGGCACAATATTATTTATTTTATGAAGGGTAATTAAATAACTTATCAAATGGAGGTTGCATAGAAATTAGAAGTTATGTACTCACCATAACGTTCCATCTGAGTAGGTGGATTCATTTGTCTGCAACCTGTGGGTTATGGATCCGATATCGGATCCGAACCGGCATGGTTTTACCAGCTATGGATCCGAGCTCCTAGCTCCTCCCCTCACTCATAATTCCCTGCTCTCCCTACATGACCTCAGATCAAGTTTGCCCTGAAACAAAATATCCTGAAAAGGGTAACCAATAATATGCAGGAAACTGACAAGGCCAGGGGGATAGGAGGGTGGGATGGTTGCAGACAAATGAATCCACCTACTCAGATGGAACGTTATGGTGAGTACGTAACTTCTAAATCTGAAGTAGGAGATTCATTTGTCTGCAACCTGTGGGACAGAGTCCCCAGCTACCTGAATCTTGGGCGGCCGTCATGGAAGGATATTCCGGAGCACCGCGGAGCCAAAGGATGCTCTACCTCTAGATGTGATATCCAGCTTGTAATGAGAAATAAAGGTATGGGATGAAGCCCAAGTGGCTGCTGAACAAATGTCATCCAGAGGAATCCTAGCCTTAAAGGCCGCTGAGGTAGAAACTGACCGAGTTGAATGGGCATGGACTCCCTCCGGTGCGGGCCTCCCAGAGGCTTGATAAGCCAGAAGAATACACTGTGAAATCCAGCGAGACAAGGATACTTTGGAAATTGGCTTACCTAGATTGAATTTGGCAAAGGAAATGAACAACTGGTCGGATTGCCTATGACCAGCTGTCCTGTTAAGATAAAAACGAAGCTGCCTGTGAACATCCAAGGAATGCAGCTTGTATTCACCCTTGTTTTGATATTTAGGAAAGAAAACAGGGAGGTTAATGGACTGATTAATATTTGTTTCTGAGGCCACCTTAGGATGAAAGGAGGGATTGGTCCTGAGGTATACGCGGTCCGGATGGAAGATCAAGTAAGGAGGCTTTGAAGATAAGGCTTGAAGTTCCGAAACTCTTTTGGCCGAAGTAATGGCCACTAAGAAAGCAGTCTTAAGGGATAAGAATTTAAGATCTACTGTGGCCGCAGGTTCGAAAGGGGGAGCGGTCAAGGCCTGAAGAACCAAGGACAGATCCCAAGGAGGAATCGCTTGCTTAACAGGGGGCCTAAGGAGAAAGGTGCCTTTAAGGAAGACTTTACACAATTTGGCAGACATAAGAGGTCCAGAGTCATGACCAACATGATAGAGAGAAATGGCCGCAAGCTGCACTTTGACCGTGGAACTACTGGCACCATCATTAAAAAGAGAGGTGAGAAAGTCTAGCACCAGAGGAAGGGGAACCGTAAAGGGATCTAGACCTTGCCGCTCCGCCCAAATGGAAAACCGTTTCCATTTACTGCGGTAAACTTTCCTGGTAGATGGCTTATGAGCCACCACCAAGATGGCCTTAACGGGAGACGAGATACCGGGAGTCCTAATTAGGAGTGGAACTGGAGCAGCCAAGCCGTTAGCTTCAGGTTGCTCAGATTCGGAGTTGGTAGGTTCGATGGATGTGAAATCAGATCCGGAATGGGATCTAGAATCCAAGGTGGATTCACTGAGTGAGACCTTAGGAAAGGGAACCAGATCTGTCGAGGCCAGAATGGGGCAATGAGGATCATTCTGCTCCCCAACTGAGAGGCTTTCTGAAGAACTTGGAGCATCAGGGGCAAAGGGGGGTAAGCATAAAGAAGACCGGGAGGCCAAGCATGCACCAGAGCGTCTCTCGGGGAATCCCCTGGAGGAGGGATTAGAGCGAAAAAACTGTCGCACTTGGTGTTTAAGGGAGATGCAAAAAGATCGCAACAAGGAGTTCCCCACCGTGCGAAGATACGTTTCGCTACTTGAGCATTGAGAGACCACTCGTACGGGGAGAGAATGGTGCGACTGAGTTTGTCCGCCAGGATGTTGGACCAACCCGGAATATGCGTTGCGATGAGAAAGCGGTTGGTGGAGATCGCCCATTCCCACACTCTCATGGCTTCTCGACATAAGGGATAAGACCTGGTTCCCCCCTGTTTGTTGATGTACCAGACCACCGACATGTTGTCTGACTGAATCGCAATTGTTCCCAGGGGAAGAAAGGCTTGAAGTGCTCGCAACGCCAAGAGCACTGCTCTCATCTCTAGAACATTGATATGCAGGGAGGTCTCTGAGTCGTTCCACGTGCCTTGGACTGTCCTCTGCAATATGCCCCCCCCCAACCGAGGCGGGAGGCGTCCGTGGTCACCATGGCGAGAGGGGGAGAAGCACAAAAAGAGCGGCCTCCGTGGAGATCCTGTGAGTGGAGCCACCACAAGAGGGACCGCTTGCAAGCCTTGCTGATCGCAATGGGATGATGCAGAGGTAGAGCAAGGTAAGACCACTGAACCTGAAGTGTCCACTGAAGGACCCGCATGTTGAATCTGGCTAGAGGAAGAAGAGATATTGCAGCCGCCATGGACCCTAGAGCCCTCAGGACCAATTCCGCCGGAACAGAGTTGGAGTGTAGGATGGCCCGCACCTGGAGTCGCAAACTCTGAACTCTGTCGGTTGTGAGGAAGGCTCTTAACTCCCTGGTATCTAACCTGGCGCCTATAAAATCTATCAACTGAGTAGGTGCCAGGTTGGATTTTGCTACATTTATCGTGATGCCCAATCGGGGAGCTAGATGAAGAAAGGAGTCTCGCGCCAATGATAGTAGATGCCTTGTTGGGGCGGTAAGGAGCCAGTCGTCCAGGTATGGGAAGACCTGCACTCCCTGAAGCCTCAGGTGGGCCGCAACCACTGCTAATACTTTGGTGAACACTCTGGGGGCTGTGGTGAGACCAAAGGGAAGGACCCTGAACTGGTAGTGACTGGCTCCCAGCCGGAAGCGAAGAAACCTCCTGGAACGTCTGTCCATTAGTATGTGGTAGCACGCATCCTTGAGGTCTATAGAGCACATCCAGTGGTTCTTTCCCAAAAGGGGAAGGATAGATTGTAGGGTGACCATCCGGAACTTCTCTTTGGGGACTGCCAGGTTTAACAGGGACAGGTCTAAAATTGGTCTTAGGTCCCCCGTCTTTTTTGGCACTAAAAAGAACCTGGAGTAGAACCCTGATCCACTCTGGTCTGGGGGGACGGGTTGGATGGCTCTTTTCCCCAGCAGATGGCCAATTTCTGCCGAAGTGGCCTCCCGCTGACCGGGTGGAACGTCGGGGAGGGATTTTAATTTTGGAAGGTAACGAAAAGGAATCTTGTATCCTCTGGATATAATGCGGAGGACCCAGCGGTCTGATGTTATGGACTCCCATGCCGCTAGGTGCTCCGAAAAACATCCCCCGACTGCCTCCAGAGTGGAGCAGTCGGGCAACCCTTCAGGGCTGCTGCGCGGGCCGTTCAGAGAAAGGTTCTCTGGACCCGAAGTTCCTGGGAGCCCCTCTGCCTCTGGGGCGGCGTCCTCCCTGTCCTCCTCTGCCACAGAAGGACTGGTTGTCCGGAGCGGGTTGGGATTGCTGCAACTTCCGGAACCACATCTTCTTCTGGCCCTTTTGGTTCCTAGAGTAGGGCCTATGGGGCACAGAGAAGCGGATTCCGACGGCAGACAGCGTCTTACCGTCCTTTTCGCTCTGGGTCAAGGTGTCGCGAACCATCTTGCCAAAAAGGGCAAAACCATCGAAGGGGGTGTTCGCGAAGGACACCTTGAAGGGCTCCGTGAAATCGCAATGGCGGAGCCAGGCCTGGCGTCTTGTGACTAGGCCTACTCCTGCAGCTCTAGCGGCTCCCTCAGTAGCATGGGACAGCAACCGCATAGAGGTATTTGTCACGTATCGAAGAGTGGCCATACGGGTAGAGTGCAAGAGTTTGTCCTCTTCCGACATGGACTCGGGGGGGGATGCAGCGTATTCCTTAATAAGATCGCGCTGCATCCTGATCACGTGCCAAGTAGTTGAGCACCCTCACTGTGAAGGTCGCAGAACTAAACATTCGCTTCCCCAAGCGGTCCATCATCCGAGACTTCTTGCTCGGAGGGTGGACTGAGGGACTCTCCTGAGCGAGTTCCCTCTTGGTGGCTGCTGCCGTCAACATGGCATCTACCGGGGGCCCCTTACTCCAGTGGGCACGGTCTGCAGGGGGGCTAAGGATTCGGTCTGGCCTTTTGGGGATTGGCTCCACGGTGTCCCGTTCCTTCCACGCCCTGGTGGTAAAGAGGTCCACCAGGGGGTCGGCAGGAGGGGACACCCAAGAGGTAGACGGGCCCACTTCGAATGCCTCCAAGAACACGGACTCGTCCGAGGAAGACTTTGGGGCAGACCACCCCCCCTTATGCGAAGCATTTCCATGATGTCTCCAAAGGAGACATCCTCGGGGGGTGATCTTGGGGAGCCTTCCCCTTCCTCCAAATCCGTGTCTTCAGTTAAAGACTCGGGGGAGTCTATGTGCCTCCTTTTACACATATGCTTGCGAGGGGCTTCCTCGAGGGGGCTGTCCAAGGAGCCCTCGCAAGCAGTGTCTTGTTCCAAATTAACAGCTTGGGGCACTGAAGCGGGCTGTCCCAGTGGCCGGATGGTGGAAGCCTGACCCAGTGCAGATGGAGCGTGGGATGGAGCCGAAGCAAGTGCCGGGGGCCCCGGAAGCCCTCAACAGAGCCCTCTCCACTACATCAAAAGCCGAGGGGGAGCCAGCCTCGACCAAAGGATCCGAAAGTCGGCTCCCCCTCGGATCCGAAGAGTGGATCGGAGCCGGCCCCGAGACACTCGGATCCGAAGGGCCAGTGCGCTCCGACACAGACGGCGCCGAAGGCACACTGAGTCTCCCGGATCCGAAGCTCGGAGCCAGGCTCCGAGAGGTCGGATCCGAAACACTCGAGGGCAAGGTCGGATCCGAAGTACCTAGTACTATCGGCTCCGACCTACCCCCGGCTCCGAAGCTGCCCGGCTCCGAACGCTCCGAACCCGGGTAGCGGGTCGGAGAATGAGCTATAGGCTTGAAAAATGGGGTCGAGCTCCCCCCCAGAGAGGGGGGAGGCAGGAGCACTTCCATCTGCATCTGGGCCTGGATGAACCTTCTCATCATCCAGTCCAGATCGGCGTCGGAAAGAGAATAAGTGGATCTCGAAGAGGCTACCAAGGTAGGCCTTGAGTGCCTCCTCGATAGCCTCGACGGAGATCGGGTCTCCTCCTCCTCAGGCCCCGGTGAAAAGCAGACCGGAGCCGAGGGAGGGGAGAGCCAGTAGCTAAGGAGGCTGGAGGAGAAGCCCGCTTAGCTGGCGGGGCCGAAACGGAGGTCTCGGCCCGCCGCTTGTGGTGCTTCTCTCTCCGGTCCTTTTTCCTTGCTTCTCTCTCCTCCAAGCCAGTAGCGGGAGGTTGAGTCCCAGGTGGAGGAGGGAGAGCAGGAGAGGCGGGAACCGAAGCCACGGTTCCCACCACAGGAGCGGGAGCCGAAGCCGAGTCCGGGGGCAGAAGTCCCGCCAGGACCAGCTTCGACCTCCACTCCTTCAATGCCCTGGGGTTGAACCCTGCACAAATGGAACATCCAGAAGTGAGGTGTTCAACCCCAAGGCATCGAACGCACCGAGTGTGGCCATCAGCAGGGGATAGCTTATGGCCACACTCGGAGCATTTGGAGAAAATTGCCTTAGGGGCCTCTGACATGGTAAAGTCTTCTTTTTTTTTTTTTTTTTTTTTAACAACAAAAAAAAGCAAAGACAAAGAGAAACTGGTACTAAAAGTACACACACACAAGGCCCCACACAATACACTCACACAGAACTACGACCAGCGAGGGGAGGGTAAACTAAAGTACTTAAAATTAAGAATTTTAAGCTAAAAGTAACAAATTATGACAGGGAACCTAACACAATCACTCAAAAAACTTAATAACTATAGAAAAAAACGCTTTCTTTAACTAGAAATTTCACTTAGCTGAAGAGCTCAGAATCCAAGGACCTGGTTACCAGCGCGGCAAACTAGATCTGAGGTCATGTAGGGAGAGCAGGGCATTATGGGTGAGGGGAGGAGCTAGGAGCTCGGATCCATAGCTGGTAAAACCATGCCGGTTCGGATCCGATTTCGGATCCATAACCCACAGGTTGCAGACAAATGAATCTCCTACTTCAGATTATATGTTTTGATTAATGGGTTATGTATATTGGTTGTGGTCTATTTCCAATGGAGGCTGAAGGCCAGACCCTCCAACAACACATATAGGCTTATAGGTATTTACTATGTTACTGATAAGTGAGGATCTTTTGAAGCCTAATCATTCATTCCCATGAAGTTTTTATCCCTTATATTTTAAGTATTAGTAACTCTGACCATTACATTTTGCCCCTGTTCATAAGGGACAAGGGTGCTAAACCATATCCTGAGCAAGTACTGAACATTGTTTGTTTCTTTATGTATGTACGTATGTATTTATTTATTTTTTTGTTATTGTAGGCATAATGTAATAGTGAGCTAGTGTTTTCACGTACATGTTTTGAGAATTTTTGAAATACCACAAAAACACATATTGCATTTATGCAAAACATGCCATAAGAAATATTTGTAGGGTATGCTGTTGATTAGCAGTCAACTTTTTGGGGGAAAGGAATCATTGGACATTGTAGGTTAATAGTTACACATACAAATAGTTAAAAACAGTGAATATTATAACAGGCTAGGGATGCATATGATTTGGTTACGTAATTACGTTACGTAGTTAGATAAAAGTGATTGCATTTGACATCGTTTAGAAAATAATGATGCAAATGTTTTCTGAAAGAATATTCCCACGGTTTGTTTTGGATGCTGTGAGTTCATTCTAGATATGGTTGAAGTGGTTTCTAAAATGGGTATTTCTTTAAGAATAGTGTTTTCAAAGGTTTTTATGACTATATTTTGTGATGAGTTTTTCCCTGATTTTTTGGGGTGGAGGTGATGTTCAATGGACTGCAGGCTTGAATATTTTACTTTAAGCTGCATAGTAAGGAATGAATTTTGCAGTCTTAAGGTATGTCTGAGCAAGCCAAATTAGTAGGTCAAACGAGATATTTCTATACATTATATACCTCAAAAAGATTTGACAGATTTGACTGTATTTGCATGAACATCAGTTTGCTTTTACTGGTTGTGCTATTTAATTCTTTAAAGACTACAAATTTATATATTTCATTTTTGTGCTATGTATGTATTTATTTATTTAAAAAACAAGTAATCTCCGTGATATAAAGTCTGCTACTTTCCTAGACCTATCTAAAGCATTTGACATGGTCCCACACAAACAACTTATCTCTGTCCTCAATAACCTATCCTTCTCACAATCGGTCACCAACTGGTTTCAGAGTTACCTGTCTGACCGCCAACAATCCGTTGTATGGCAGAATGACATATCTCCCCAACTACCTGTCTCCATAGGGGTTCCCCAAGGATCCATCCTTGGACCCCCACTCTTCTCTGTTTACACCAATAATCTAGCCTCTGCCACCAAACATTGCACACTCATACAATACGCAGATGACTTGACCATCATCTGCTTAGCCCAGTCCCTACCAAAACTGCAAAAAGTCACACACAGGAAGCCTTTTCCTCTGTTGAAACATGGTTATCCGATGCCCAATTAATATTCAACCCAACAAAACTAAACTACTCATCTTCCAACCCACCAAACATACTCAAAACAACTCTCACTTTAACATCATGGCAAAAGACAACACCACTATATACCCAAGTGAACGCACCAAATTGCTAGGAGTGGAAATAGACAATAAACTAAAATTTGACATTCACATATCCATGACTATAAAAAAAGTCCACAAAAAAATAGGAGCGTTATACAGAAATAAGCAATTTCTCACCAAAGCAGCAAAGATTTCAATAGCAAATTTCCACCTTATCTCCACCCTACTTCATGCCTCTCCAATATATACCAACCTAAGGCAATGTGATCTAAACAAGCTAGAGACCTGCTACAACAAAATCACCAAATTCGCCACAGGGGCATCTTACCGTAGTCACCACTCTCTCTCACTTGCTGAACTAGGCTGGCTTGAACTCCCTCACCTCCTTCAGTGGTATCAACTCTCACTCGCCCACAAACTAGTAAACCATCCACTAAATGTCCTATCCCTCCAGAATCTACTCCAACCCTATCGCACCACCAGACCACTAAGAACCAGCAGCAAAAATCACTTGCAGATCACTAAAGCCAATAACTCTGCTGGTGAAGCACTATTCTCTTGTGCCATAGCCAAATTATGGAACTCACTCCCACCCACAATTACCTCCATACTATCATGCACCCACTTCAAAACTTTACTAAAAGCGCAACTAAAAACATGCTGGCTATGCCCTTGCAACTCCCACTCTAATATCATCCACCCCATCCAACCACTACCTTTTTTTCCACTCCACTAACTACCTTGATTATAGCAAGCTCAGATGCTCATAAGCCAGTACTTATTATACAGCACAAACTTCTTCTTCTTGTAACATTTGTTAACATCTGGTATGCACTTCACAGATAAAGATTCTAGTTGTCTACTGATGTACTATGTTCTTCATCTGTAAATATGTTGTAAGTAATTGCTATGTAAATTGTTATTCACTGTGTAATCCAATGTATATACTGTCTGTTTATTTTAACTGTGGAGCTTTTTTCCCCGGGCCTCCGCTGAAAATGGACCTACGTCCAGTCGGACACTCCCGGTCAACAAATTTAAATAAATAAATAAATAAATATCCCCAAAGTCTCAAAACAACCCACTAAAGTGTAGTGGGTCCAAAAACAAAACAGTGTAAGAAACTTCTGTGTGGAAGATCTTCAGTCCATAAATTTCTAGTTAATCACTGTATATTAATCAAATCAGACAATAGTAGTAGAAGCAGCAAACGTAAACTCGTCTTAAGTCAAAACAAAACAAAAAGTAATAATAGAAAATACATAATTGTACAGCATTATTAAGTATTTGAAAGTAATCCAAGCAAGGCAGGCAGTCTGTTTCCAGTCGAAAATCCTTTATTAAGTACACAGACAAGCGATCCAAGTAAAACAAAAATACATTAATAATTTCCTCACAAGCTTTCTAAATATATATATATATACTTTTTATCAGGCATGGGAGTGGTTTATTGAGCTGTAAAACAAAGTGTTATTGGTACACATGTTAAATTCACATCCCTTCCCCCATCAGTGTGACATTCGAGCTGGTCCTGCCCTACCTAGTAGCTGTCATAATAATAATTTTATATAGACCTTTTTTTTATATAGACCTTTATGAGTTGTATATTACTTTTAGTTTTGATTGTTAATTAGGGAGTGGGATGGGCTGAAGCATGTGATTTTATATTCTCCTATTTAAATGCTGATTTTTTTTGTAATGACTCATACTGATGAAGGGTGTAGACCCGAAAGCTTTATCTAATAAAGTTCTTGGTGTGGTATCGTGGTTCAGTTGAATTATAGCAGTAACACCTACTGTTGTTTCTACTATAATAATACAGAACCCTTATGTACTTTAAATAAAACTTATAATGATGTGGTACCTCTTATTTAACCAAATTATTAAGTAGATTATTAAGTCTGTGATTTTATCCAAGACAATATACTACATGGCTGGAAAAATATCAACCTTAGTTCATTTGGCAATCAAAAAAAAAAAATATATATATATATATATATATATATATATATATATATATATATATATATATATATATATATATATATATATATATATATACGGGTCTACTTCGCATGGTCGACAGTTCATTTGATCGACTTTTATTTGGTTGACAATTCATTTGATCGACAAACAGTTTTATGTGGGGGGCAAAGCCCCCCACACCCCCCAATGTGGGGGGGCTGTGCCCCCCACACACCCCCTAACTATATATGTCAACTCCAGGGTCGCACAACATTGGGGAGGGGGGCAAATTTGCCTGTCGATCATATGAATTGTCGACCAAATAACTGTCGATCAAATGAACTGTCGACCATGTGAAGGGGACCCATATATACACATATACATTTTGCATGTAAAAATCAATTTCTATTTTCATAACCTATTGTTAACAAAGATTGCTTTCGTCCTTCTAGATTTCTTCAGGTCTGTGTACAAGAACCCTAAAAACCTATATAATTGTATAATTAGTATTGTTATTACACATCATTTTGAATAAAGTGGAAAAAAACAGAAAAAAATAAAAATAAGAAAAATTGCATGTATGATGATGGAAACAAAATATACACTTAAATTTCAACTGATTTAAAATGGTATTTAAAACCAATTTGTAGAATAAAATAAAACAAAATACAATTAGTCATGTAAACAATGTGGCAATATTCTAAGTTCCAGTACACTTTTAATTGAACAGTAGTAGTTTAGTCCAGGCTTCCTAAAAGAGTTCAGCTTTAATTGCCACATGAGTTCATGTTTCTCCAGAATATTCGGGATGTCTCCTTCAAGATCACCCATGTCTATGCGATCCAGGATCTGGAACTTAAAACCTGTGTGTCTTTTATGAAGAGAAAGGTGTTTTGCTAGTGCATTATTTTTACATCCAGAGCGGATTTCTGACAGATGACATGAAATCCTACGCTTGTGTTTATTTACAGTCTTGCCCACATAGAATGCATCACATTCATCGCACTGTGCCCTGTAAATTACTTTTTTAGTGTTTCAGTCACCCCCTGCACTGGTTTTAATGATCTTCTTTAAATAAGGACAATAAAAATTATCACCTTGCTGTATAAATATACAAAATGTACAATTAGTTTCACATCTTTTAGTACTTTTCTCACATGGTCTAGGTTTAAATTCAACAAAACTTCTAATGTTCCTGGCCTTCCTATAAACAAATGATGGGGCTTCACCTAAGATGTTAATCAGAAAAGGGTTTCCTGTGACAATGTCCCAGTTTTCTTCAATAATATTTTTGACACTGTGATAATCCAAAGTGTATGTCAGGATGCAGCTATTTTTGCATTTGTTATTCTCTATGGAATTACTTAACATTTTTCTACTGGGGAGGTTGAGTGAAGGTGCTTCAGTCCTTTTCAGTTCTTTAATGGGTTCCAGGATGTTTTTTAACATCTGACTTTCATAACCTCTCACTAGAAAGTCATTCACTAAGTTGTTCAGGTTTCTCAAAAATGGTTCCATCTCTGTGGTAATTCGAGCTAATCTATAGCCTTGGGACTTCACTACATTATACTTGGTTTTTGTAAGATGTAGACTTTTACTGTGGAGTAATAAGTCAACCCTCGTTGGTTTTCTGAATAGATCAGAGGTGATTCTGTTATTGTTGGTGTCCTTGGAAATCTGCATATCTAAGAAAGTGGTTGATGTACAGCTATGGGAAGAGGTAAACTTCAGGAAGGGGGTTGTTTGATTGAGGTAAGTGATAAAATCTCCAAGCTGCAAGGTGTCACCTTCCTACACAATAAAGAGATCATCAATAAAATGTAAAGAGCATGTGATATGCTGCATGTAATCTGTGTTGTTTAACACAAAGTCCTCCTCCCATTTGCCCAGGGCTATGTTAGCTATGCTGGGAGCCATGGCAGCCCCCATTGCTATACCAGTTTTTTGTTTGTAGTGTTTGCCATTGAAAGTAAAGAAACTGAAGTCCAGTACAAGATTAATGAGCTTGCTTAACTTTTGCAGTTGTGCCTGTGTATCCTGATTATGTTTCTTAAAAGAATTCATAGCTGCTGTTATACAGTAATTGTGAGGAAGCACTGTGTTCAAGGATTCCACATCAATAGTTACCAAAATACTGTCAGCTTCCACTGTAATGTTTTTTATTTTCTTAAGAAAATCCATTGAATCTCTTATGTATGACTTATTCTTTTCTGCTAGAGGTTTCAGCAAGTAATCAAGGTAAATGGCTGTGGCTTCAGTAAGGGAACCTCCACTTGCTACCACCGGTCTATAAGGTGGGTCTTCTCTGCTCTTGTGTGGCTTTGGTATTCCAAAAAAGTAAGGTAAACGTGGGCATGGGCTCCATAAATAAAGATTTTCAGTGATAAGTTTTTCTTCCCATAATGTGGTGAGATTAGTGTTCCATAAATCATATGTTCTTTTTATGTCATCCATGGTAAATAACTCATAAAATCTGTTATCCTCCAGCATGTTCTCTATCTTTTGGTTGTAGTTAGTGGTATCAGTCACAAGTATACCTCCTCCCTTGTCTGTCTTCATTACACGCCTGGATTTATCATTGCCTAGCTCAAGCAATGCTTTTCTTTCTCCCCGTGTTAAGTTATAAAGTTTTTTCTTAGGAGGTTTTTTAAGCAGTTTCCTGATATCCATCTCACATTTCACTTCGAAAGCAGCTAGAGTTTGATGTAGTGATGGACAATAGCTGCTAGGCCTTTTTATAGTTTCATCAATAGGCTTATTTTCAGTGTCATTACTTTTGCCATGAAACTGTACCCTTATGTTGAGCTTCCTCACAAACATTTTAAGGTCTATCAGTACTTGAGCAACCTCACTCCTGCAGCTTGGTACAAAAGTAAGTCCTTTGCACAACACACTTTTTTCCTCTTCAGTCAGTGATTTAACACAGTGGTTCCAGATAAGTGGAGCACCTGTTATTGTGGTACCTGTTGTTATTCCAGAGGTCTCATACTCTATCCACGAACTCCCAGGGAGACAGGAGAACCAAACAGTGGACAGGGGTGAGGGAAATATAATACCTGGGCAATCCCGACTGGAACCCCAACTGCAACCCAGGTCCCAGGCTCAGACGGAGGAACCAGCCACAATAACAAGTACAACATCAGGAAATGAATGTCAAAGACTAGATTGCTATCTATGTGTGTCCCTAAGTTCCTGATTACTGGGTCAACTCTAAGGGGTGTGTTGTCAATATGATAGTTACCAGGGATGGATGACTTCCCAAAGGATACTATTATGCATTTCTTGGCATTTACTTTTAGTCCACGGCTCTGACACCTGTTGTTTATCTGTGTCAGCCCCTCCTGGAGAACATTTGTGTCCGTGTGAGATTCAATGACAGCTCTTAATTTGCAATCATCTGCAAATTTAGTCAGCCAGAGACCACTAACACTGGCTTCGACTTCTGAGAAGTAAATGTCAAAAAGGAGTGGTCCAAGGACTGATCCCTTAGGGACTCCACTTGTGACTGGCCTCTTTGTAGAGGTGGACTCCCTAATTCTAACTTCCTGGGTCCTGTCTGTGAGCCAGTTGGCTATACATCAGGTGACATAGGGGTTTGTACCTAACCTCTTGAGTTTGTCAACAATAACCTAGTGGACTATTGTGTCAAATGCCTTGGCCAGGTCAAGGTAGGTGAACGATTTTGCCCTCATCCATCGTTTTGGTGACCTTCACAAAGAAATCCACCAGGTTGAGTAGGCATGATCTGCCCTTGACCAAACAAAACTGGACTGGGTCCAGAGTCTGGAGGTTTATTATATCTAGTGATCATCTCCAATTTTAATTCTTTCCATAGCTTTACATATAAGACTAGTGAGACTTATGGATCTGTAGTTTCCAGGTTCTGTAAATGGCACAACTTTGTGCAGAGGGATGACTGTTGCCTTTCTCCATTCATGAAGCACAAAGCCTATTTGGAGGCTACAGTTAGATAGTAATTCCAGAGGCCCTGACAGGTCATATTTCATGCTATTTAGAAGGCACCCTGGGATATTGTTTGGCCCCATTGATGCAGTAATCTTGGTCTTAGAGAGAGCATTAAGGATCTGTTCCCTAGTGAGTTATATTTGATGATATTTCCTGTGGGAAGGTTGAGAGGGAGAAAGGGGTACAGTTAGAGCTGAATATATCAGCCAGGAGATTTGCTATATCTTCTGGCTCAGTATAGGTGGCTCCATTTACAATGAGCTCTGCACACAACTGTGTATTGCTTTTGAGGTTGCGGACATAGCTAAAGAATGCTTTGTGGTTGTCCTTGGCATGGGAGGCCAAACTTATCTCAAATTTGGCTTTGGTAGACTTTATTTACCTCTTGAGTTGTTTGTTTAGTTTAATGAGAGTGCTTTTATCCTGCTGGGTGCTGCACCTCCTAATTTTTCCCATGATTTTCTTCCTCCTGTTATACATCTAATTGATTTTGTGATTCCACCAGAGTGGCTTGTTTTTTGAGTTAGTTCTGTACTTCTTCGTGGTGGGTACAGCTGCCTCTGTGCAGCTATTAACATGTTTGTACAGGGTTTCTGTGAACAGTTTTGCACAGGCAGAAGTGTTCTCAGGGTTTACAGGGGCTTGAAATTTTGTCAGGTTCTCACTTAATAGCAGGTGGTTAGCTTTAGAATTGTTCCTGAATATTCCCTGTACAGCTGGGGGTCCAGATTTTATTTTTACTTCAAAGGAGACCATTTTGTGGTCTGACCTTACCAGAGAAGGCATTACAGTAGGGGGTGTGCAGCACTCTCCCATATTAGTGAGAACCAGATCCAGTATGGTTGCACCCCTGGTTGGTGTACTGACTATCTGGTCCAGGGAGTTTGTGTTTACAAAATCCAGGAATTTCTGTGCATGTACGTTTGATGTTGTATAATATTCCCAGTTAATAGTTGGGTAATTAAAGTCACCCATGAATATGGTATTGGATTGGATGGTTAGTGTTTCTAATAAGTTTAAATATATGAACCTATATGGTATGGGTTTCCTGGGTCATAGAGGGGGACCCATAGCTTACAAGGAAATGGCACTGAATTTTACCTATGGTGATGTGAACATAGAGCAGCTCAAATGCATTGTCCTGTTTGACCAGCCTTGAAGTATATTTATTTCTGATGTAAATAGAGAAACCTCCACCTTTAGTCCCTGCCTGTGAAGTAGCTGGTCTAAATGTGTGGAAGGCATTATAACCCTGCACTGTTGGTGAGCTGTCCGCGGCTTTAAACCAAGTCTCAGGGACCACACACACACCAGCATTCTCTAGGGTAAAGAGAGCTTCCAGGGAGTGGAGTTTTTTTGTTTAGGCTCCTAGAACTGAGCAATAATACCTTTAAATTGTCTTGGTTTTGATTTGCTATGTTGGAAGTACTTTCATTTTGGCATTGCCTAAAAAAGGCACTATGGGGGAAGACAATGTTTTAGCTAATATTCGAAAGCCTAGAGGGGAGAGGTGCACACCATCACTGGCAAAACAGCATGCTCTGTTGACCATCTCCTTCCATGCTGACAAATATTGCACCCCCTTAGAATGACACCTGAAACTAAGCCAATTATTAAAATTAATCATATTTTGTTCATATTGTGGTATTATCCTTGGAGAAGGTAAAATGCTGCTCAATGCTAGGCTCATACCAGCCTGAGACACATATTCCGAGAGCTCTATGATGTCTCTCTTCATATAGTCTAGGGAGGTACGTCTCAGGTAATTTACTCCCACATGGACTATGACTGTGTCATATTTGTAATTGTGATCCAATGACCTGAGTGCATGTGTAATGCGATGGATCCTATCCCCTGATAAGAAACTGACCGTAACTTTCTCCTTACTCAGCCTGGTGAGAGGGCTACCAGTGTGTCTCACAATGGAGTCTCCAATGACTAGAATGTTGGATTGTGTGGTGACTTGCCTTATGGGCTTAGAGGTAGAGGCTCCATGAGATGTAGCTCTATGTACTGATGTTGGTGTTATTTTGAAAGGGTGAGTTTGCGGCTGCTGAGGCTATTTCTTATGTGTACTTTTTCTAAGAGGTCTTTGTGGTTTAGGAAGGTTACATGTAAGTACCTCAGTATATGTGGGTCTATATGTCTGCTTTGAATTATGTGTGATGGGTGCAGCATGTGTGCTACTGACAACTTTATTGACATTAGGAGTACTTTTATGTGAGAGCTTTGCCTCAAGTGACGTGTAAATAAATCTTTCACATACTGTATCAGTTTGTTTGAGAATTAACTGGTTGTCAGTAAACATGAGACGATTTCTGCATTGCCACAGGATGCCCATATCCACCAAGCCAGTAATGGAGACAGTAGGAAAGTTCATATCCATGACAAGAGACCCTCTTTTATTGATTAGACTGTTGGAGTGAGAATATCAGTCACTGTCAGGAGTATCTGGTTTGCAACTATGTAGACAGTGCTTGTCACTGCAAACTAGATGTCTTGCGTGCAACTAGATAATGGAGAAATTTCATTTGTACTTTTACAGGAAAAATGGCACTCCAGGTGTCTGAGTCTGTACAGAGCACTGCCAAACTCTTGAAGGGAAACTAATACACAGACCCTGAAAATTTAAGGATGGAGTATTTAGGCAGATATTCTGAAGTTAGAAAGAAATCAAACAGTATTTACTGAAAACAAGAATACAGCTTCCATGGGACCTGATAATATCTCTGGATGTGTTCTGCATGAACTGCAAAGTGAACTGGCACCACATATGTGTGCCCTATTCAATCATAGCCTCACCTCAGGCTTTGTCCCTACCAAATGGGCACTGCTACAGTCATCCCTCTCCATAAAGGGGAAGCGACTACAGACCCTGGGAATTATCGCCTCATTAGTCTGACAAGTCTGATATGTAAGGCTAACATCGTCATGGACTATAATAACAAGGATATAGGGAATTTCCAAACTCTAGATCTCACACAATTTGGTTTTGTGAAAGGTACATTATGCCTGCTCAACCTGGTCGACTTCTTTGAGTCAGTCACCAGAGCTGTGTATGAGGGTTCATACACTCTACTTCGATCTGGCCAAGGGCTTTGATACCATTCCCTACTCAGGAATTACTGATAAACTCACCAAACTAGGCATCAACCCCTATATCACTAGGTGGGTTGCAAACTGTCTCACAGACAGAACCCACAGTGTTAAAGTAGTGGACTCCAAGTCAGACTGCTGACAAGTCAGGAGTGGAGTCCCACAGGGATCGGTCCTGGATCCTCTCCTGTTTGGCATCTATTTCTCAGAAGTCCAGGCCAACACGGAGGGACTCTGGCTGATCAAGTTCACAGACGACTGCAAGCTGGGAACCATTATTAACTCCCCAAGTGATATAGACATCCTACAGAAAGGCCTCACTGAGAACAATGACTGGTGTGTAAACCATGGCCTTAAGCTTAATGCTAAAAAGTACACTGTCATCCCCTTTGGGAAAAACTCAGTTCCCACTAATTACCACATTGATGGGAGCCCACTGAACACTGAAGGCCTTATAAGAGATCTGGGGATACAGGCTGACAGCAACCTCTCCTTCGACCACCACATTGCCACTGTGGTCAGAAAGTCCTTCTATGTGGCACATCTCATTACTAAGGCTTTTGCATCCAGGAAGAAAGAGGTCATCTCTATCTACTCTTTCCTCATTAGACCAATCATCGAGTATAATGCCCCATTTGGCATGTACCTCACTAGACACATGCAACAGCTGGAAAGGCCACAAAAGTACCTCACAAAGAGGATCCTAGGCCTTAAACATATGTCCTACATGGACAGCCTCAAAAAACTCCAGCTATTCTCTGTCTCATATTGTCTACTAAGAAGCAATCTCTGTTTGACTTACAAAGCCATGTCTGACCCAGCTCTGTTAGAAATACTACATCTAAAGAAATCCAAATCCCTCCACACCACATGCTCCAGAGACCTCAACCTCATTACCACAATCAACAGAACATGCTGGAGAGACAGGTTCATAACCCGGAGACTGCCCATGCTCTGGAATAGACTTCCTATACACGTCAAGCAGAGCACCTCACTGGCCCTCTTCAAGAGAAATCTTGATGAGTGGATGGGAAACAGAAAGTTCACCCCGGGGATCACTGCAGTGTCTCTACTTGCAGTAGATGCTTAAAGGTAAGATGAAAAAAAATGGTTTACCCTAAACACTGCAGTGTGCACTAAGTTTTACCTGTCTAAAAAGGTAAGTTTTAGTGGAGAGTCACTATTTTTTAAGAGCAAGATAGATTGAAAGGGGTGGGCACTTTTGTATTCTGGTACTATGGAATACAGTAGGATGGCCAATAAATTTAAATAGTCGAAGGGGAGTGATTTCACAAAATGATAATTTTGTGTTTACTCACACCAACCAGTAAAAGCAGAGAGGAAGCAAAATAAATGATCAAATTAACATAAGGGGCAGGCAACTAGAAAGACAGTGGTGTTTAAGAACACAAAAGTAACAGGGTGGGAGAGTGGGAAAAATTTCTGTCTGACTAACAAGAATCAGAGCTATGGTCTCTTTTCAAGTTTTAATATGCAGTTAAAAGCAGAATACAAGTAAAACACAGTGTAAAGAAAACAAATTGCAGTATACAAAATAGAAAAAGGCAAGAAAGTAATATAAAATACAAAAATAAAAAGTAAACTAACCTTTCCCTCACAGCAAACTGTGCAGAGCCTGGGTGAGCCTTTCCAGTAAATGTATTGTTGCTAGGATTAGTGGTGGAGCCATCTTTACAAAGGATTCATTCAGCATTTCACATTGGTAAGACAGAACGTCAATTAAAGGACAGGATTTGTGAACACATGTATGACATTAATACAAGAAATCATAAAAATGCCTTATATAAGCACATGGAAAAGTTTGGGTTTTAGAAATGGTTGTGGTTAACCCCAGGTGGAACCATGGGGCAAGTGGCTTGAGTATTGTAAACTCGAATGGCAATTACTTACCAATGCCAAAAATGCCACAGGGTTGAATGAATCTTGAGTGTTTTAAAACTTTGTGCTATGAGTTTGTAAATGGGGGTTGTGGATTTATGACATGTTGGATGATCAATTAATTTTACCCATTCTATTTTATTAAGTGTTTACATTTCTACATTCAAAGTTATCAACAGGCATTTTGCTGTGGTGTTTAAGTATTATTTTACAATGTATTTAATATGTTAGTTTGCCATTAATTGATATTTTTAGGGCTGGATCTAAATCATGTGATCATTGATGTTTGTTATTTAAATGTGCTTTTAGTTTTCAGTTGTTTGGTTCTGATGAAGTCTTTGTTATAACGGATGAAAGTGCTTAACCAGTTCTGTATTTTACTATTAGCAATGTTTTATTTTTACAATTGATTAATTCAATTTGTTTGTACCACTTCCATCATTTTGTGGTTTTAATTCATCTGTTTTTCTCCCACCTTGTGGATATTTGAACTTTATATGATAAGGATGGTGCAGTGGTAGTGCTGTCACTTCACAGCAAGAGGTTCTTTGGTTCAGTTCTTCGCTGGAGTGTCTTCTCTGAGGTGTCTGCATGTCCTCCCTGTGTTTGTGTGGGTTTCCTCTGGGTGCTCTTGTTTCCTCCCATGTTTCAAAGAGATGTGTCTGGAGTTTTCTCCCTGGGCCTCTGCTGAAAATTTGTTCCAAGGTGGATTTTCCTGAGAAACAACTGTTAAATAAAAAATAAATATTTATGAAGGAAGACAACCACAGTTGTTCTCCATACTTCTGGCATGAAGCCACTTGAGAGGTTAGGAAGGGGTCTTTGAGATAGTTTCATATTGCCAAGGAAACACACTGGTATTGTTGACTGCACAGAGCTCATTTTTTTTTTTTTACCTCAAAGTTGGGAGGCAATCACTGGAGGGTTTGATATATAATTTAATAGGTCACCATGTAAGTAAAGACAACACACAATTTCTACTGTTTGTAATGATTAGAAGGACATCTTCAAAGTGCTCAAGCTGATTCATAGGTAGGTACTAGGCTATCAGCCCTGGGGCCTATATAAGCCTAGCCAAAAAAGTTCTCTGGCTTTTGCCACCCAAGAAAGTTATTTTCCTGCACCCTTGTCTAGCACAGCCACAGAAGTGATCCTCAGAGTGAATTTCCTATTTCCCATCCAATTGTCGAGATTTTTCTTAAAGAGGGCTAATGAGGATCTTTGCTTGACATGAATGAGTAGTTTGTTCCAGAGCAAGGGAAGTTTCTTGGACAGGAATCTATCCCTCCAGCAAGTTCTGTTTATTGTGGTGGCAAGGTTTAGGTCCCTGGAGCGTGTCACTTGGAGAGATTGGGGTTTCTTTAAGTCTAGCATGTCCAACGGATCTGGGTTTGACATGGCTTTGTATGTTAGGCAGAGGTCGCCTCTGAGTACGTGATAAGTGATAGAGTAGAGCTGGAGTTTTTTGAGATAGTCTGCATATGGCATCTGTTTGAGGCTGGTAATCCTCTTAGTGAGGTATTTCTGTGGCCTTTCTAGTTGTTATAGATGTCTTGCAAGGTACATGCCAAAAGGGGCATTGTACTCTATAATGGGTCTGATGAGGGATGAGTAGAGAGGAACAATGACCTCTTTTTTTCTGGAGGTGAACCCCTTTGTGATGAAGTGTGCCACATAGAAGGATTTCCTGACTACTGTGACGATGTGATTATCAAAGGAGTGACTACTGTCCACCTGTGTCCCAAGGTCTCTTATCACACTTTCAGTGGTTAGTAGGCTACCGCCTATGTGGTAGTTCATGGGTACAGTGATTTTCCCAAAGGGGATGACAATGCACTTCTTGGCAATGAGCTTGAGGCCATGACTTTGACACCAAGCATCAGTCTCAATGAGGCCCCTTTGTAGAATGTCCACATCATTAGGAGATTCTGTTATGGCACCTAGTTTGCAGTTGTCTGTGAACTTCATTAGCCAAAGCCCTGCTGTATTAGCCTGGACTTCTGAGAAGCAGATGCCAAACAGGAGAGGACCCAGGACTGAGCCCTGTGGTACTCCACTTGAACCTGGTCTGAACTTGGATTTGGAGTCGGCTACTTTCTCTGTGTGGGTTCTGTCAGTGAGCCAGTTAGCCACCTGTCTTGTGACATAGGGACTTCTGCCCAGTCTAGTGAGTTTATCTATAATTCTAGAGTGGGGGATGGTTGAAAACCTTGGCGAGGTCAAGATAGGCTGTGTGCACCACCTTATCCTCATCCATGGCTCTGGTGACTGCTTCAAATAAGTCAATAAGGTTTAGGAGACATGACATACCTTTTACAAACCCAAAATGAGTGGGGTCCAGAGTTTGGAGGTTACCTATGTCCTTGTTTATAAGCTCCAAGATGATGTTCCATGACCTTGCAGACCAGGCTCATCAGGCTAATGGGGCAGTAGTTCCCAGGGTCCATGGTGGCGCCCCCTTTGTGGAGTGGGATAACCACTGCTGTGCACCATTCAGTAGGCAAAAAGCCTGAAGTGAGGCTATTATTGAACATGGTACCTAAATTAGGTGCCAGTTCGTTCTGAGTTCATGCAGAATGCAGCCTGGGATGTTGTCAGGTCCCATGGATGCTGTGTTCTTGGCTTTGGAGAGTGCGGTCTTTACTTGTGTAGCCGTGATTACAGGGGCTTTGCATTCTTCTGGTATAGTGATGGGCCCTTTGGGGGGTTGGGGGGGGTGAAGTTTGCACTGAACCTATCTGCCAGGATGTTGGCAATATCAGTTGGTGCTGTATATCTAGTGCCATTGTGCTGTAGCTCAGAGAGTTTTCCTGCATGTACTGTAACCATGACCGATAAATCCAAAATGCATTTCAGTTCAAGTTTTTGCCTGAACACTGGCAAGTAAAGTAAGGATTTCAGATATCAAGATAAACAAAATACAATGGACTGTGAAGGTAGTTTCATTTGGCATCATATACATTATATAACCTGGCAACACAGATTGCAGTCTACATCTGACAACTTTAACCAAGCTTGCACTGCATGGAAACATTGAAACTAACCACTTTCAATGTTCATGGACTACTTTATTAGTCCTATTAGTATTTTTCAGGTTTTAATAATATTTCTGATAATATCCGTGATATGAGGGGGTTTTGGATCTTCTGTTTTCAGACATTTTTTTTCTTTTATTGAAAAGTTTATTTATGTTGGAGAAAGGAGGATTGCTTTTTAATTTCCCATTATATTTTGTTCTGGCTGGGACCAAGCTGGCATAATGGTTAAGGTCTTTGCCTCCCATGCACAAGGCACAAGGTGCATGGTATCTTAAAGATAGGAAAACTATGGATTACACTCTATGCACCATGGCAGTGCTAGCCATTCCATGGTGTAAAAATATAGCTCTAGATGATTTGGTCATGTTGACTAATGTTGACAAATGGGCCTGGGAATTTGACAGTGATAAGTGGATTAGGACCCAGCCAACTCTGACCTATGCCAGGGACCCATGCTAACTGCATGAGGGGTGTATATATACCTATTGGCCAGTGTGTACCTGCCATAAAGCCCAGGAGTCCTGGATCAATAGGCTACTGGATGGCTGGTACCCAGTTGCCTAGATTGGGTTACCTGGAATAACTCTGTTGAGTGAATGCTTGGGATGTAAAACCAATCAACCTGCCAAACAAGAGCTAAGATTTGCTATGTTCAATGTCGGGTCACTGACAGGTTGGAGCTTGGAAATGGCTGACATGATGGTAAGGAGGAGGTTGGACATCCTACGTATCCAAGAGACAAGATGAAAGGGCAGTGCAACAAAGCTACTTGGCTTGGGATCCTTCTACTGCTCAGGAGGAGGACAGGCTAGAAATGGTGTGGAAACTGGAGGGATGAGAGGCTTCAGAAAATAGTGAGAGAAGTCATCAGAATTAGTGACAGACTTATGGCAATCAGACTCCAGCCTAATGATAGGGCAGTATTTGTAATCTCAGCCTATGCCCCACAGCAGGGCTGTGACAGTGAGGAAAAGAGTGCATTCATACAGCAGTTGCAGGACCTACTAGATAAAGCAGGTCAACAGGAAGTGAGATTGATAATGGGTGACCTGAATGCACATTTCGGGCCAGACAGAACAGGATATGATGGCTGGCTGGGTCCATGTAGGTGAGGCAATGGGAATTAAGAATAAGACGCCATTCTAGGCATCTGTCTGGCAAATGGCTTGATAGTAGGCAACGCACAGTTCAGAAAGAGAGACAGTCACAAGATCACATACAAGAGAGATCAACATGCAACTCAAACTTCCTCATAGTAAGGAAAGGGCAGTGGAGTAAAATCAGTGATTGCAAAGTCATCGTTAGTGAAACAGTTGGCCCACAGCATAAACCACTGGTTACCATAATCAGCTGCAAGCAGTGGTCAGAGAAGGGTCTTATGATAACAGAGACCAGGCTGAAGGCTTGGAAGTTGACTGGAGATAAAGCACAACAGTTCAAGGTATTACTTATGACTGTAGCACCTCAAGAAGAAGAGGAAATAGGTAGAGTTGAAGAAGAATGGCAGCACCACAAAACAACATGTGTGAGGACTAAAGAGCAGATATGCAGCCAAGCCAGGAATGGAAGTAAGGTACATAAGGAAAGCTGGGGGTGGAATGCAAAAGTCCAGAAAATCATCAAAAGAAAGAAGGAGTGCAAGAAAATATAGGAGATAGAAAAGATGGACCAGGCTAAAAGAAGGAATACTAGTTGGTTAACAAAAGTTCTAACAAAGGAGTTGCAATAGCAAAGAGCAAGGCATCAGAGACACTCTACCAGCTTCTGTAAAGTGACTCAGTAAATGGCACAAAGAAACACAATCCAGTTGCAATGCAAAGACAGAAAGATAAAGAAGATAGTCAGACAACCTTCATAAGGGATGCCAGCAACAGTCTGCTCACCAATCCACAGGGTATCAAAGGCAGATGGAAGGAGCACTTACAGCAGCTTCTGAATGAAGAAAACCCCACAGAAGTTGTACTGCGCCAGATGCAGCCTACAATAAGAGAAAAAGACAAAACCCATCATAGAAAAAGTAAGAACAGCACTAAGAAAAATAAAGTCAGGGAAAGCAGAAGGCTCAGATGGGGTCACAACATATACGATAAAGATGTTGGGTGAGATTAGGGACATACCGCTCATGAGAGTACTTATAGCAGTATGGAGACAAAGGCATATCCCAAATGAGTAGGGAATAAGCACAATAGTGCAATTGTTCATTGTTCAAAGAGAAAAGGGGAGATTCGCAACCATGGGCAGTACAGAGGTATCAAACTCCTGTCACACTGCATGATGATATTGTGGTTTGTGACATTGCGTGATGATATGTAAATATTGTGGGAAGAAATATCCAGGGAATTGTTATGGCTAGACTTGTATAGGCACTAGGGCCGATAGTCTAGTACCAACCTATGAACCTATGAAATTGATGGAGAGGATGATTAATAAATTAATATGTATAGTTCCTAGGTTCATTGGTAGGTACTAGGCTATCTGCCCGAGGGCATTTATAAGCCTAGCCAAAGTGTGTCGGCTTTCGCCGCCCCATTGATTAATTAACTGAGCCTCTGTCAAGCAGAGCCAATTAAGTGATCCCAGGGGTGCACTTTCTGTTATCCACTCGTCAAGGCTTCTCTTGAAGAGTGTTAGTGAGGGGCTTTGCCTAATGTAGTTAGGAATTTTGTTCCAAAGCATGGGGAGTCTCTGTGACAGGAATCTATCCCTCCAGCATGTTCTATTTATTGTTGTGGCGAGGTTTAGCTCACTAGAGTGCGTGACTCGCAATGACTTGGATTTCTTTAGGTGGAGCATGTTCATCAATTCTGAGTTGGACATGGCTTTGTAAGTCAGGCAGAGATCACCTCTGAGTAAGCGATATGCCACTGAGTACAGCCAGAGTTTTTTCAGTCGGGCTGCATAGGACATATGTTTGAGGCCAGTAATCCTCTTGGTGAGGTGCTTTTGTGGTCTTTCAAGCTGCTGGAAGTGTCTTGTGAGGTACATCCCAAATGGGGCATTGTACTCTATGATGGGTCTGATGAGTGACGAGCAGATGGGCACTATAACCTCTTTATTTCTAGATGCGAACCCTTTAGTAATTAGATGGGCCACATAGAAGGATTTCCTAACTACTTTGGCAATAAAAGCAGGCATGGCTTAGTGGTAGGTCATATGGACTAATGTTACCAAGGTCCTGGGTTCGAGACTGACAGTGGGAATTTATTTTGGGTTGGGAGGGTGGCCTAATGGTTAAGGTGTTTGCCTTACAGACACAAGGTGCAGGGTTTGAGTCTCACAAGGGATAATTGGCTAGGCTTAAAATGGCTCGCAAGGGCAGTTAGCCTAGTACTAATCTATGAACCTATGAACCTATATGATTGTCAAAGGAGAGATTACTATCTACCTGGGTCCCCAGATCTCTTATTACCTCTTCTGTATTAAGGGGGCTGCTGCCTATGGGGTAATTCGTGGGTGTTTTGTTTTTCCCAAACGGGATGACTATGCATTTTTTGGCATTTAGCTTCAGGCCATGACTTTGACACCAGGTGTCTGTCTCAGTAAGGCCTTTTTGGAGGATGTCCGTGTCAGCCGGAGAGTCAATTATGACTCCCAGTTTGCAGTCATCGGCAAACTTGGTTAGCCATAGTCCTCCTGTGTTTGCCTGTACTTCTGAGAAATATATGCCGAACAGCAGGGGTCCCAGAACTGAGCCTTGCGGGACACCACTTGTGACTGGTTTAGAGTCAGACCTGGAGCCTGGTATTCTTACCATGTGAGTTCTGTCTGTAAGCCAGTTGGCAACCCATCTTGTGATATAGGGGTTTATGTTCAGGCTGGTCAGTTTTTCTATAATACCCGAGTGAGGAATGGTGTTGAACGCCTTGGCAAGATCAAGGTAGGCTGTGTGAACCACCTTTCCCTCATCTATGGCCTTGGTAACTGTCTCAAAGTCATCCAGGTTTAGTAGGCATGATCTGCCCTTAACAAAGCCGAACTGGGTCGGGTCAAGTGTTTGGAGGTTCCCACTGTCTTTGTTAATGAGTTCCATGATGATGCGCTCCATAGCCTTGCAGACCAGGCTAGTCAGGCTTATGGGGCAATAGTTACCAGGGTCAGTTGTGGCTCCTCCTTTGTGGAGAGGAATAACCATTGCTGTGTGCCATTCTATGGGCACGTAGCCTGTGGAGAAGCTGAGGTTGAACAGTGTGTTTAGGTTGGGGGTTAATTTGTTCTGTAGTTCGTGCAAGATGCAGCCTGGGACACCATCCGGCCCCACTGATGCTGTGTTTTTGGCTTTTGAAAGGGCTGTTTTCACCTGTGCTTCTGTGATTTCCGGGACACTACACTTTTCTGGTATTGTTGTGGGCCCTTTTGAAGGTGAGAGGGAGGTGAAGTTTGCACTGAATCTATCTGCCAGTATGTTGGCAATATCAGTAGGTTCAGTATATTTTGTGCTATTTTGCACTATCTCAGAGCATATCTGTGAAATGCCACTTAGATTTTTGACATAGCTAAAGAAGGCTTTGTGGTTATCTTTTGAGTCCTTGGCTATTTTTCTTTCGAAGTTAGCCTTGGATGATTTTATGAGGGACCTTAGTTTCTTACTGATACTGATCAGGGATGTCTTTCCTTCTTGGGATTTGCTTTTTTTCTGAACTAGTTTCCTCCTTTTGTTGTATAACCTGTTTATGCCAGGGGTCCAACAGACTGGCTTTCTTCTCTTAGGGGAGTGAGTCTTGGTTTTGCTATGGATGATCCATTCATCCTTGAAGGTGCTCATAGAGTGCAACTGTAAAGGATTCTGCATCTTGGGCAGTGTTATCCTTTAGCGTGGGGGCTGTGAAACTTACCACGTCTGACTTAAGTAAGGTGAAGTTTGCTTTAGAAAAGTATTTCACTGTGGTTTCCTTGGTTGGGGGTGGTGGTGGGGTGTGGAAATCCAGGGTGGTTAGTTTATGGTCTGATCTAACCAGTGACTGGTTGACCTCCGGTACGGAGCACCTGTCGCCCATGTTGGTGATTACCAGGTCCAATATGCTGTGGCCTCTGGTAGGGGAGTTTACCAGTTGATCCAGGGCATTTGAGTTGATAAATTCCAGGAGGCGCTGAGCCTGGGAGTTTGTACTCAAGTAGTTTTCCCAGTTAATGGTAGGGTAATTGAAATCTCCCAAGATCAGGGTGTTCGGTAAGACCTTCATGTTTTCCAGTGTCTCCAGAAAGGCAGAGTGGTGGTCCTGGGTCATGGAGGGTGATCTGTAGCAGGCCACAATTTGCATTGCAGATTTACCCGATGTTAGTTGCACATGGATGATCTCAGAAGTATCATGCTGCGCCACTAACCTGGAGGTGTGGGTATCCTTGATGAATATGGATACACCCCCTCCTTTTGTGTTTCGGTCTGTGTTCTGTGGCCGAAATGTGTGGTATGAGTTGTAGCCCAGTAGTGCTGGAGTGCTCTCTGGAGCCTTGAACCAGGTTTCAATTACTGCACAGATGTCGATGTTTTCCATACTTAGGAGTGCTTCGAGCACATGCATTTTGAGATTTAATCTCCTGGCGTCGAGTAGCATAACCCTCAGTTTTTTACATGTGCTGTTTACGGAGGTGAGTTTGAATTCTGAGCCTTGCCTAAAAAAAGCACTATGGGGGCAGCAAGAGCCTTGGCCAGTATTCGAAAGCCAAGGGGTGACAGGTGCAAGCAGTCTCTTGTGAAGCAACGCGGCTTGTCGAGCATGTCATCCCAGGCTAACAGACACTGGATCCCCTTTGAATGACACCAGAAGCTTAGCCAATTGTTGAAATTGATCATTTTTTCTTTATACTGAGGTATCATTCTTGGTGATGGCAGGATGCTACTCAGGGTCAGGGTCATACCTGCCTGGGCTACATGATCAGAGAGCTCTTGCATGTCTCTTTTCATGTAGTCCAGGGAGGTACGGCTCAGATTGTTCACACCAACATGAACAATGACAGAGTCATATTTGTATTTGTTCTGGAGTGACCTGAGTACTTGTGTTATGTGGTGGATTCTGGCTCCCGACAGGCAGCTAACAGTAACCTTCTCCTTGTCCAGCCTAGTGAGTGGGGCATCAGTGTGCCTGACTATTTAGTCACCTATTACTAGTGTGTTAGGTATGTTATTTTGCCTTAAGGGCTGTGATTGTGCGGCACATTGATTTTGTGTTTTATGTGTTGTCTGGTTTGTGACAGGAGGTGCAGGTTTTGTGGGTGTCTGCTTTATAGCTCTCTGATGCTTTTGCAGGTTTTTATTTAGAGCCTCCGATGATTTTGTGTATTTATGTGTATCTTTTGCCAGTGCTGGTTTAGTAGGTCTATGTGAGGCTGGAGGTGTGGTGCAAGTGTTAACCTTCTCCTCATGACTGTCTGTTCCAGTCTTGGGTGGAGATACCTTAGCCTCCAGTTTGGCTGTATAATTGCATATCTCACATATGTTAGTGTTTTGTGGTAGGAGGAGAGGGCTGTCTGTGTACATGAGGCAGTTGTAACATTGCCTCAGGATACCCAGATTCACCAGCTGGACTGGAGAGTACACCTGAAGTTGCCCTTTGGTCATGCCTGAATAGTAGGGTGAGCTGCTTAGTCGCTTGGTTGGTGAGGGGTGGATAAAGAGCCTTGCCCTGCTGGGCAGTCAAGTGTCGGGGTATATTAGTGCTTGCTATTAGGTCTGAGCAAGTGCTGGACTGTAGGATGCTTTTTGAGTGCTTAGGTTAAGAGTTAGACTAGTTTCAAGTGAAAAACTGAAGGAGACTTAGTGGAGCCAGGAATAATTTAACCCTAGCTAAGCGGTGCTGCCCGGCGCACAAAACCATGCAACGCGTTTTTTAAACTACTAACTTCTGGGCTGGAACGACTCCTCCAGGGACAGATGGCTGCTCAAAGTTCCCCTCTCTCACAGGTGAACAGACAAACTTCCCTCTATCCAAGTAAGGTATGGGCAACTCAGAAACTTGTAACACAGCCCTGAATTCAGCACTAGCCTGAAAACTGGACTATACTAGCTTAGAAAGGCGGGAAACAAGAAATTTATTTATTTATTTTTTTTTAAAAGATAAGGCAAAACCAGTAAAAAGTACACTTAAAACAGCTTTAAACGACTACAAGTGATCAGAAAAGGCACTTTAGTGTGTAGCCTACAACAGTTAAACAATTTATTTAAACAAAAACAACTTTTTAAAAGTGCAGGCAGTCAAATAAGTACAATATGTGGAGAAAAAAAAACAAGCTTTTAAATCACAGTAAGTGCTGGAAAATCAGCGTTTAGGCAGAAAACAGTTAAGTACAGCAAAAAAAATACAGAAAACTGATAATTACTCTAAAGTCTCTCTTTTAAGCTAGAAGGCTTATATCAGTTTAAGGCTTTCTAGTGCTTTCCAGTAGGTTAGTTACAGGAAAGATGGGAAACGAGCGCAGATGTGGTCTTTTAAACCAGAAAGTTGAAAGAGATGGACAACTTCCCGAATGGTCAATAAACTACAATTCCTGGGCCAAGAACCACTCCTCTTGTGGTAGACAGGCTACCTAGTACTTACCACTCCCAATGATAAGCTAGAAGGCTGCACTCCAACAGAAGGGCTTGGGGGGCTCAGAAGCTTACAAACAGTCCTGGATACAGCAAATCTGTACCTGGACTAGACTAGTTACGAGAAGGGTGGGGATCAAGCACAAACACGGGCTTTAAAACCAGAACGTTGAGAGAGATGGAAAAAAAAAACTGCTCAAACGGCCAAAAATCTACAATTTCTGGGCCAGAACCACTCCACTTGTGGTAGATAGGCTACCTAGTGCTTACCACTCCCACTGATAAGCTAGAAGGCTTCCCTCCAACACAGAAAGGCTTGCGGGGCTCAGAAGCTTACCAACAGTCCTGAATACAGCAACTCTGTAACTGGACTAGGCTAGTAACAGGAAAGGTAAGGTGGGAAACAAGCACAAGTGCGGCTTTTAAACCAGAAAGTTGAAAGAGATGGGAAAAACTGCCCAAACGGCCAGTAGCTACAATTTCTGGGCCAGGAACCACTCCTCTTGTGGTAGATAGGCTACCTAAAGCTTACCACTCCCACTGATAAGCTAGAAGGTTTCCCTCCAACACAGAAAGGCTTGGGGGGCTCAGAAGCTTACAAAGAGTCCTGGATACAGCAAATCTGTACCTGGACTACACTAGTTACAGAAAAGGTGGGGAACAAGCACAAAAAAGAAGTTATGTCCTTACCATAACGTTCCATGTGAGTTGTTCATCTCGCCTTTTTGTTCTTACACGTGGGTCGGAGACGATCCCACGGCTCAGATTCAGCCACTTTTTAAGCTCAGACTCTCAGAGAAGCTTGAGACCTAGTGTATATCCATGATGCTCTACTGTAAATCCCCAGATCTAGTATGCTGCAACCAAGACAGCCTACAGGAAGAAATAGAACTATAGTGTCTACCTACCTAGGTAGCTATAAGATTGTAGAAGGAAGAAACAGACTGTTTCAAGACAGTCTGACAAAACTCGACCAATCCACTAAGGCAACCATCTTTCTCAACTGGCGGGGGAAGGTGGGCGGGAATGTAAGAACAAAAAGGCGAGATGAACAACTCACATGGAACGTTATGGTAAGGACATAACTTCTTTATGTGAAGTTGTTCTGTCTCGCCGTTTTGTTCTTACATGTGGGTAGCGTCCCAAGCACCCTGATCCTGGGTGGCTCACGGGAGAACATTCCTGAGCACAGCGGAACCAAAGGAAGCCCTGTCCCTGGAGGTCCTGCCACTTTGTAATGAGTGATAAACGTGTGATGTTTTGACCACGTGGCAGATGCACAGATGGTATCCAAGGGCAAGCGAGCTGCATGAGCTAATGACGTAGAAACAGCCCGTGTAGAGTGGGCTTTAACGTTAGTTGTTAATGGCTGATTAGTGGAGGAATAAATGAATTTAATGCAGTCAGACAGCCACTTAGATAATGTGATTTTTGATACTGCAAAACCTTTCTTATTCTCTCCGTAAGAGACAAAGAGTTGGTCCAATTGTCTGAAATCCTTCGTTCTATCCAGGTAGAATCTCAGTTGTCTGTGTACATCAAGCTTGTGTAACATATATTCCAGTCTGTTGGTATGGTGTCTGAAGAAGGTTGGAAGCTCAATGGACTGATTTAAGTTAGTTTCTGAACAGACCTTGGGAAGAAAGGTAGGATTAGTCCTGAGGGTGACCCTATCAGGGTGAAAAATCAAATATGGGGGCTTGGAGGACAAGGCTTGAAGTTCGGAGACCCTACGTGCAGATGTAATGGTACCAGGAATATAGTTTTCCAGGACAGAAACTTTAAGTGACATGATGAGGCGGGTTTGAAGGAGGCGAGCATCAATTGGGATAAAACCAGATTCAAATTCCAGGGAGAGACAGGATGTCTGATAGGTGGTCTGAGATGGTGGGTTCCTTTTAAGAATGCTTTACATAGTCTATGTGACATGATCTTAGACCCGCTAAACCCTACATGGAAATTGGAAATAGTAGCCAATTGAACTCTAATACTATATAATAACACTAGTAATTTAATGATATCTAACACTAATATATAGAAAAAATCTTCTATTAAATATTGAAAAAATAAGTCACTGGCCCGAGCTTCCTCCAACGAGCTTAGACCCATTGCAGTGGCAAACTAGATCTGGGGATTTACAGTAGAGCATCATGGGATATACACTAGGTCTCGAGCTTCTCTGAGAGTCTGAGCTTAAAAAGCAGCCGGATCAGCTCCGACTCACGTGTAAGAACAAAACGGCGAGATAGAACAACTTCACATCGCAGGCTTTTAAGCCAGCAAGTTGAAAGAGATGGAAAACTGCCTAAACGGCCAATAAACTACAATTTATGGGCCAAAACCCACTCTTCCCGTGGTAGATAGGCTACCTGATGCTTACCACTCCCACTGATAAGCTAGAAGGCTTCCCTCCAACACAGAAAGGCTTGGTGGGGCTAAGGAGCTTACAAACAGACCTGCATACAGCAAGTCTGTATCTGGACTAGATAAGTTGCAGGAAATAAGCTAGGAATTTTTTTTTTTTAAACAGAAAAGCAGCTAAAACAGCAGTAAATACAATTCAAATGCAGTGCAGGCTAGCACACGGATATCAATATTATGGCAAATACAGTTTAATTAAATGCAATTAAACTAACAAATGACTAAAAAACAAGTGCAGAAGGCATTAAATTAGAAGGCTACTAACAAGCAGTAATAAGTGCAGAGTTAGAACAACTGAACAGATAACAGCCCACAGAACAGCAACTAAGACAGTTATAGATTATAGTAAGAGCAACTGAAGATATATATATATATATATATATATATATATATATATATATATATATATATATTATTATTTTTTTTTTTGAGGGAGGGAACACAGCAGGATTAAGAGGCTACAGGGATTGTCCTTCTCAAATGCTCTCTTTGTACACAGTAGGAATGCCTATGATCTCACTGCACTCAGTTGATTGAGCAAATGAGATAGGCCCAGAAGGAGTATCCAAATACAAACTTACAAGAGGGGCGGGCAGTTTCAAAGCCACCAAGACAAGAACAGGGAGGGTGGGTGGGAAAAACAGTGGAGACACAAGAGACAGAAACAGAAACAATACAGCAACACTATAAATAATAGGCAAGTGTATAAATTGGCAAAACATGTACTTATCAGTTTGAAATAGATTCCAGCTCTGTACAGCAAGTCTATCAGCTTTCCAGCAGTTCACCAAAATGCAATCTCTATTGGAATTACAATGACATACACCTCAGGCGATGACTAACAGCTAGGATGTGGGCTGGCTCAACAACCCCCTCCCTGAAACTAGCCTGAGCTACCCTGAAAAAAAAACACAGTGGCGACACAAGAGACAGAAAAAGAAACAATACAACACCACTATAAATAATAGGCAAGTGTATAAAGTGGCAAAATATGTACTTATCAGTTTGAAATAGATTCCAGCTCTCTACAGCAAGTCTATCAGCTTTTCAACAGTTCACCAAAATTAGGGTTGCCACCTTTTCAAATTGCCAAAGTGGGACATTTTCTGGACACACATCAGATTTTACAGGCCGACACATACCCACGGTCAGTACAAAGGATAGAACTTTACTTTTTTGCCTAAATAAAAGCTTTTTCTTGTAGCAGTTTAGTTGCTTATTCTGTTTTTTGTAACATTTAGGTATTTTAGATACAGAAATAACTATTTTATGCAACTATTACATAAAATATGGGACATAATTATGTCCTACAATCTCAGGACATTTGCCATTTTTAATGTTTTTTGTCAGGACACAACTGCCCAAAGAGGGACTGTCCCTCGCAAAGTGGGACAGGTGGTAACCCTAACCAAAATGCAATCTGTATTGGAATTACAATTAAATACA